>NC_091310.1:34916261-34918761 GCF_038502225.1 Cherax quadricarinatus | reverse complement strand
GGTTGATGTGTGCCTCCGGTGATGTACTCGGTGTTATGGTCACCCCAAGGTCTTTCTCCCTGAGTGAGGTCTGTAGTCTTTGTCCACCTAGCCTATATTCTGTCTGCGGTCTTCTTTGCCCCTCCCCAATCTTCATGACTTTGCATTTGGCTGGATTGAATTCGAGGAGCCAGTTACTGGACCACATGTCCAGCTTCTCCAGGTCTCTTTGCAGTCCTGCCTCATCCTCGTCCGATTTAATTCTTCTCATCAACTTCACGTCATCTGCGAACAGGGACACTTCAGAGTCTATTCCTTCCATCATGTCGTTCACATATATCAAAAATAGCACTGGTCCTAGAACTGACCCCTGTGGGACCCCGCTCGTAACAGGCGCCCACTGTGATACCTCTTCACGTACCATGACTCGTTGCTGCCTCCCTGTCAGGTATTCCCTTATCCATTGCAGTGCCCTTCCTTTTATGTGTGCCTGATCCTCCAGCTTCTGCACTAATCTCTTGTGGGGAACTGTGTCAAAGGCCTTCCTGCAGTCTAGGAAAACGCAATCTACCCAACCCTCTCTCTCGTGTCTTACTTCTGTTACCTTGTCATAAAACTCCAGGAGGTTTGTGATACAAGATTTGCCTTCCATGAACCCATGCTGGTTTTCATTTATAATCTTGTTCCTTTCCAGGTGTTCGACCACTCTCCTCCTGATAATCTTCTCCATGACTTTGCACACAATACATGTCAGAGACACAGGTCTGTAGTTTAGTGCCTCGTTTCTGTTTCCTTTCTTAAATATGGGGACTACATTAGCTGTCTTCCATTTCTCAGGTAGTTGCCCAGTTTCAAGGGATGTGTTGAAGATTGTGGTTAGAGGCACACACAGCATCTCTGCTCCTTCTCTAAGGACCCATGGGGAGATGTTGTCCGGTCCCATCGCCTTTGAGGTGTCAAGGTCACTTAAGAGCTTCTTCACCTCCTCCTCAGTTGTTCGTATGTCATCCAACACTTGTTGGTATATTCCCTCTTGATGTTCCCTTCTGTGCTGTCTTCCCACAGCCCTTCCTGTCTCTACTGTAAAAACTTCCTTAAATCTCCTGTTCAGCTCCTCACATACCTCCTGATCATTTCTTGTGAGTTCTCCACCTTCTGTCCTTAATCTGATCACCTGGTCTTTGACTGTTGTCTTCCTCCTGATGTGGCTATACAACAGTTTCGGGTCAGTCTTGATTCTCGATGCTATGTCATTTTCATACTGTCGCTGGGCCTCCCTCCTTACCTGTGCGTACTCATTCCTGGCTCTGCGACTGATCTCCCTATTTTCGTGTGTTCTCTGCCTTCTGTACTTTTTCCATTCTCTATTGCACTTTGTTTTTGCCTCCTTACACCGTCGGGTAAACCAGGGGCTTGTTCTGGTCTTCCCGTTGTTACTGTTGCCCTTGGGAATGAACCTTTCCACTGCCTCCTTGCATTTTGTTGCTACATATTCCATCATTTCATTTACTGGCTTTCCTGCCAGTTCTCTGTCCCACTGGACCTCCCGCATGAAGTTCTTCAACCCTATGTAGTCCCCTCTTTTATAGTCAGGCTTTTCCCATTCTACTCCTGTTATTCTCTCCACTTGCAGCTCTACTATGTATTCAAAGCACAGAACCACGTGGTCGCTAGCTCCTAGGGGACTCTCATACTTGATGTCCTCAATGTCTGAGCTGCCCAGGGTGAACACAAGGTCCAATCTTGCTGGTTCATCCTCCCCTCTCACTCTGGTAGTGTCCTTAACATGTTGGTGCATGAGGTTTTCCAGCACCACGTCCAACATCCTGGCTCTCCATGTTTTGGGACCCCCATGTGGCTCCAGGTTTTCCCAGTCAATCTCCCTGTGGTTGAAATCCCCCATAACCAGCAACTTTGCTCTGCTGGAGTGAGCTCTTCTTGCCACCTCAGCAAGTGTGTCCACCATTGCTCTGTTGCTCTCTTCATATTCCTCTCTTGGCCTCCTGCAGTTCTGTGGTGGATTATACATCACTGCAATGACCACTTTGTGTTCCCCAGACTGAAGTGTACCTGCTATGTAGTCTCTTTCTCCTGTCTCATCTATTCCTTCCATTTTCTCGAATTTCCATCTGTTTTTTACGAGCAGAGCAACCCCACCTCCCCCCCTACCCCTTCTATCTTTCCTCATGATCTGGTATCCTGGTGGGAAGATTGCATCTGTTATTGTCTCCATGAGTTTTGTTTCTGTAACTGCTATGATGTCTGGGGACTTCTCATTGATTCTTTCTTGCCATTCCTCATGTTTATTCGTTAATCCATCTGCATTTGTGTACCAAACCTTCAACTTCTGTTCTAATACTGTAACTGTGGTGCGGGGGGTGGAAACAGAGGGATCGGTGTGTGATGGTTGGTTTGGAATGTTCAGTTGCCTTGGGGGTGTCGTGGCTGGAGTCCTTCTGCAGGTGTTTCTGGGGGGTGCGCTTGTCCTTCCATTTGATCCTGGGTTATTCTGCTCTCCTTT
>NC_091310.1:34896261-34911261 GCF_038502225.1 Cherax quadricarinatus | reverse complement strand
GTTCCTTTTGGTGCAAAATTATAAATTTGTACATCAACATTAATGAAAAAAAATATATCTTTAAACGTATAAGAGAAAATTTTAGAAAGGACTTAATTTTAAATGAGTTCTTGCTAATTGATCAGTTTTACATATTCGGCACGACATATATATATATATATATATATATATATATATATATATATATATATATATATATATATATATATATATATATATATATATATATATGTGTATACATATATATATATATATATATATATATATATATATATATATATATATATATATATATATATATATATATATATAATATATATATATATATATATATATATATATATATGTGTGTGTGTGTGTGTGTGTGTGTGTGTGTGTGTGTGTACTCACCTCGCCTAGTTGTACTCACCTAGTTGAGGTTGCGGGGGTCGAGTCCGAGCTCCTGGCCCCGCCTCTTCACTGATCGCTACTAGGTCACTCTCTCTGAACCGTGAGCTTTATCATACCTCTGCTTAAAGCTATGTATGGATCCTGCCTCCACTACATCGCTTCCCAAACTATTCCACTTACTGACTACTCTGTGGCTGAAGAAATACTTCCTAATATCCCTGTGATTCATCTGTGTCTTCAACTTCCAACTGTGTCCCCTTGTTACTGTGTCCAATCTCTGGAATATCCTGTCTTTGTCCACCTTGTCAATTCCTCTCAGTATTTTGTATGTCGTTATCATGTCCCCCCTATCTCTCCTGTCCTCCAGTGTCGTCAGGTTGATTTCCCTTAACCTCTCCTCGTAGGACATACCTCTTAGCTCTGGGACTAGTCTTGTTGCAAACCTTTGCACTTTCTCTAGTATGTTTACGTGCTTGGCTAGGTGTGGGTTCCAAACTGTTGCCGCATACTCCAATATGGGCCTAACGTACACGGTGTAGAGGGTCCTGAACGATTCCTTATTAAGATGTCGGAATGCTGTTCTGAGGTTTGCTAGGCGCCCATATGCTGCAGCAGTTATTTGATTGATGTGCGCTTTAGGAGATGTGCATGGTGTTATACTCACCCCAAGATCTTTTTCCTTGAGTGAGGTTTGTAGTCTCTGGCCCCCTAGACTGTACTCCGTCTGCGGTCTTCTTTGCTCTTCCCCAATCTTCATGACTTTGCACTTGGTGGGATTGAACTCCAGGAGCCAATTGCTGGACCAGGTCTGCAGCCTGTCCAGATCCCTTTGTAGTTCTGCCTGGTCTTCGATCGAGTGAATTCTTCTCATCAACTTCACGTCATCTGCAAACAGGGACACCTCAGAGTCTATTCCTTCCGTCATGTCGTTTACAAATACCAGAAACAGCACTGGTCCTAGGACTGACCCCTGTGGGACCCCGCTGGTCACAGGTGCCCTCTCTGACACCTCGCCACGTACCATGACTCGCTGCTGTCTTCCTGACAAGTATTCCCTGATCCATTGTAGTGCCTTCCCTGTTATCCCTGCTTGGTCCTCCAGTTTTTGCACTAATCTCTTGTGTGGAACTGTGTCAAACGCCTTCTTGCAGTCCAAGAATATGCAATCCACCCACCCCTCTCTCTCTTGTCTTACTGCTGTCACCATGTCATAGAACTCCAGTAGGTTTGTGACACAGGATTTACCGTCCCTGAAACCATGTTGGCTGCTGTTGATGAGATCATTCCTTTCTAGGTGTTCCACCACTCTTCTCCTGATAATCTTCTCCATGATTTTACATACTATACATGTCAGTGACACTGGTCTGTAGTTTAATGCTTCATGTCTGTCTCCTTTTTTAAAGATTGGGACTACATTTGCTGTCTTCCATGCCTCAGAAAATCTCCCTGTTTCGATAGATGTATTGAATATTGTTGTTAGGGGTACACATAGCGCCTCTGCTCCCTCTCTCAATACCCATGGGGAGATGTTATCTGGCCCCATTGCCTTTGAGGTATCTAGCTCACTCAGAAGCCTCCTCACTTCTTCCTCGGTTGTGTGCACTATGTCCAGCACATGGTGGTGTGCTCCACCTCTCCGTCTTTCTGGAGCCCCTTCTGTCTCCTCTGTGAACACTTCTTTGAATCTCTTGTTGAGTTCCTCACATACTTCACGGTCATTTCTTGTTGTCTCTCCTCCTTCCTTCCTTAGCCTGATTACCTGGTCCTTGACTGTTGTTTTCCTCCTGATGTGGCTGTACAACAGTTTCGGGTCAGATTTGGCTTTCGCTGCTATGTCATTTTCATATTGTCTTTGGGCCTCCCTTCTTATCTGTGCATATTCGTTTCTGGCTCTACGACTGCTCTCCTTATTCTCCTGGGTCCTTTGCCTTCTATATTTCTTCCATTCCCTAGCACACTTGGTTTTTGCCTCCCTGCACCTTTGGGTAAACCATGGGCTCATCCTGGCTTTTTCATTATTCCTGTTACCCTTGGGTACAAACCTCTCCTCAGCCTCCTTGCATTTTGTTGCTACATATTCCATCATCTCATTAACTGGCTTCCCTGCCAGTTCTCTGTCCCACTGAACCCCGTTCAGGAAGTTCCTCATTCCTGTGTAGTCCCCTTTCTTGTAGTTTGGCTTCATTCGTCCTGGCCTTTCTGCTTCTCCCTCCACTTGTAGCTCTACTGTGTATTCGAAGCTTAAAACCACATGGTCACTGGCCCCAAGGGGTCTTTCATATGTGATGTCCTCGATATCTGCACTACTCAAGGTGAATACTAAGTCTAGCCTTGCTGGTTCATCCTCTCCTCTCTCTCTTGTAGTATCCCTTACGTGTTGGTACATGAAGTTTTCCAGTACCACCTCCATCATCTTAGCCCTCCATGTATCTTGGCCCCCATGCGGGTCCAAGTTCTCCCAATCGATCTCCTTGTGGTTAAAGTCACCCATGATCAGGAGCTTTGCCCTGCATGCATGAGCTCTTCTGGCCACTCTAGCCAGTGTGTCAACCATCGCTCTATTGCTCTCGTCGTACTCTTGCCTTGGCCTCCTGCTGTTCTGTGGTGGGTTATACATCACTGCTATTACCACCTTGGGACCTCCAGAGTGAAGCGTTCCCGCTATGTAATCACTTTTTTCTCCGCTGTCTCCTCTCTCCAGCTCATCAAAATTCCAGCGATTTTTGATCAGCAATGCCACTCCTCCACCCCCCCTGTTCCCTCTGTCTTTCCTCAGGATTTGGTATCCCATTGGAAAGATGGCATCTGTTATCATACTTGTAAGCTTGGTTTCTGTGAGAGCTATGATGTCCGGTGATGCCTCTTTGACTCTTTCATGCCACTCCTCCCACTTATTTGTTATACCATCAGCGTTTGTGTACCATACCTTCAGTTTCCTTTCCAACACTGTGGTTTGTGGGGCCTGTGAGGGTGGGAGACCTGGTGGCATACTGTGGGATTCTATAGCTCGGTGTTGGGTGGAGGCTGTGGGTATGGATTGTAGTGTGTGTTGGGATGGTGTGATAGGTTGTATGGTTCTGAGAATAGTTGTGTGTGTGCTTGCCCTTGCTGTTCTGTTCTGCTCTGACTGACCTCTGCTGGTTCCATCCTTGTCTCTTTTCCTAGCTCCTTTCGCTTTTTTGTCCTCTCCCTCAGCTGCTGACGTTCTGATTTTGTTGTGTCTCTGTCTAGGAACACCCTCTTGTACTCTTCCGAGTATTTCAATCGTGGTTTCTCTTGGAGGATCCTGTTCCGCACTGTTTCCGTCCTGAGAATCAGCTTGATTGGTCGGTTTCTCCCCTTCGAATACCCCCCTATTCTCTGAAAATTTACAATCTCGTCCATCTCTTCACCTATTTCCGTGATGATTTTCTCAATCTCCTTACTTTCTTCCTGCTGCCTTTCAGTGTGTCCTTTCCTCTCTCTCCTGAAGCCCATGGATAAACACTGATTTTGCCCTTTCCTCCTCCCATTGCCTCACCCTCTGTGACTCTGGATCCTGCCTGTATGTGGTCAGTTTCTCCCTTGATTTTTCCAGTGGCTCTTGATAGCATGGTTGTGCCTCAGCATTCGACCTATCACCCTCTCCGTCTGCAACCAGCTGTTCCTCCCTTCCACTCCTTGGCTCTTTTTGGCAGGTTGATATGACCTTAGCATAATTCATAATTCCTTCCTTCCTGTTCGGCTTCGCAGCTTCATATGCTGTGTCTTCTCTGGTCACTGCCCCTGTAACTCGCTTCAGCCTATTTATCTCAACTTCTAGGACCCTTATCTTGGCTACTGCAGTTTCGACTTGTGCCTCCCAATTCTTTGTCTCCTTCTCCAACCTCTTTTCCAATTTCACAGAGAGCTCTTTCTCCATTTTTTCAGAAAGCTCTCCTAATTTTCTCTCCCACTCTTGTTCCATCCTTTTTCCACTGCTCCTCCATCCACTCCTGTGTGTGTGTGTGTGTGTGTGTGTGTGTGTGTGTGTGTGTGTGTGTGTGTGTGTGTGTGTGTGTGTGTGTGTTTATATATGCAAAACAACTATGGGGGGAGTGGAATGATAGCTTCAGGACTTTCGTGTTGCAATCAACACATCATAGGGAGCCTGAAAAATTTCAGAAAAGAGGAGGATGTCCAAGCAAGTACGTTTGCAGAGGACCGTCTTCACTGGAGTGAGTAAGTGGAGGATTTAGGAAGTGCCCCCAGGCACAACAGTGCCCCCAGGGACAACAGTGCCCCCAGGCACAACAGTGCCCCCAGGGACAACAGTGCCCCCAGGCACAACAGTGCCCCCAGGCACAACAGTGCCCCCAGGCACAACAGTGCCCCCAGGCACAACAGTGCCCCCAGGGACAACAGTGCCCCCAGGCACAACAGTGCCCCAGGCACAACAGTGCCCCCAGGCACAACAGTGCCATCAGGGACAACAGTGCCCCCAGGGACAACAGTGCCCCCAGGCACAACAGTGCCCCAGGCACAACAGTGCCCCCAGGCACAACAGTGCCCCCAGGCACAACAGTGCCCCCAGGGACAACAGTGCCCCCAAGCACAACAGTGCCCCCAGGGACAACAGTGCCCCCAGGCACAACAGTGCCCCCAGGCACAACAGTGCCCTCAGGCACAACAGTGCCCCCAGGCACAACAGTGCCCCCAGGCACAACAGTGCCCCCAGGCACAACAGTGCCCCCAGGCACAACAGTGCCCCCAGGGACAACAGTGCCCCCAGGCACAACAGTGCCCCAGGCACAACAGTGCCCCCAGGCACAACAGTGCCCCCAGGGACAACAGTGCCCCCAGGGACAACAGTGCCCCCAGGCACAACAGTGCCCCAGGCACAACAGTGCCCCCAGGCACAACAGTGCCCCCAGGCACAACAGTGCCCCCAGGGACAACAGTGCCCCCAAGCACAACAGTGCCCCCAGGGACAACAGTGCCCCCAGGCACAACAGTGCCCCCAGGCACAACAGTGCCCTCAGGCACAACAGTGCCCCCAGGCACAACAGTGCCCCCAGCCAGAAGAATGAATATTATAGTATTAGAAAAATCCCACAAACATTGATATTATATTAGCCTGAACAAAATTAACGTGGCAATAATAAAATAATCAACCATATTCCGCTATGACATCACTAACTTGACACACATCAATATATTGTGAGTGATATAGAAGTCTCTGGCAATTATAGGGAAGCCTTACAAGGGACAACGTGTCCATTTAAATTGACGATAAAAGGGTAACATTTAGGGGAAATATTTCTAAAATTTATGTAAACGAAACGGGGCTCATTGAAATAAACTCATTTAAAGGGGAAGGCATCTGCAATAGCAAGAAAGACGGCCACAGATATTCAACCCATATAATTCTGAGGTAAACTCTGGTTCAACATTCAGAAACTGCAGGAAAATAGGCCTTAATTCCTCAGTGTGGCAGTACATTTAAAACAGTAATACATTCATATAAGAGCCCAATTTTAGACTGTACTATTGCCTCAACTAGAAACGCATCTAGTTTGAACAGCCCGTCACTGATATTGTATAATCACTACCTATCATGCTTAATAATTGCCGATTCTACAATATTTCTTTCAAGCCAGGAGGAACAAGGGAAGATGACTCTTGCTTCCTGCCAATTTGCTGTGTTATTACAAGCTCTAATATCGTTGAAAATCGCGTTCGACTCCTGTGCTGTACGTATTGAATAACGGTGCTGGGACATTCTCACCTCCAATGATTTTCCCGTTTGTCCCAAATAGGAGAGACTACAACCATTGGAAATTTTCTGAGGCAAGACAGAAGGTATCAATGGCATCCCATGACACAGACTGAGGACCGTCACCGACCCTAACACCTACTTTCCCAGTTCCCTCACACCCTTCTGGGGTAAGCGGAAGTGGGGGACCTCGGAGGTTGACAGAAAGCAAATTACAGAATATTAAGAAAACACAGTAGTCAGCCCAAAACCGGATCTAATCTATATCAACTCATCTATTGCAACATGGATTCATTTTCACTAAGCAGTTAATACACTCCCAAACTCATGTTTTATGTAACATTGCAATATTATACGAATCAGGTGTTTGGGTGGGTGACGGTTTTCACTCTGTGTCATGGGCAGCCATTGATACCTTCCGCCTTGCAAAAGAGAATTTTCTCTCCTATCTGTTGCTGTCTTGCGGCATTGCATAGCTTCTGACGACTCACGAGAGTGCGAATGATCTAGAGCTAAATATTTCCATTCCAACGTGGCATGTTCTGCATATATATATATATATATATATATATATATATATATATATATATATATATATATATATATATATATATATATATATATATATATATATATATATATTGAGTGTGTGTGTGTAGATGGAATTCGTGTTTTAGTTTCGGAATAACTGGAGAAGCGTTACTGTCACCCAGGTTGATGGTGGTCACACTCGGTGCAGGCAGTGATGTCACATGGCAATGATGGCATAGGGCAGTGATGTTAGAGAATAATGTCACATGGCTGTGATGTCACAGTCAGGGTGGGTTCAGTGATGTCACAGACTTTGCAATATAATCTTTGAGGTGACATTTGTTGAGGTCAGGTAAGTAAGAGAGAGAGAGAGAGAGAGAGAGAGAGAGAGAGAGAGAGAGAGAGAGAGAGAGAGAGAGAGAGAGAGAGAGAGAGAGAGAGAGAGAGAGAGAGAGAGAGAGAGAGAGAGAGAGAGAGAGAGAGAGAGAGAGAGAGAGAGAGAGAGAGAGAGAGAGAGAGAGAGAGAGAATGTTTATCCACTCATTTAATTACGGTCACATCCAAACTATCGTCAGTAGTGACTGGAGAGAACACACACAGCGAGTGTCACGCTACATTTAACAGTCATATGATTCATCTGCTTTTATTTAAATATAAGAACATGTTGTCACTGTGTTTATTAATTATTACTGTTGGTTTACTGCTTTTCTTTACACAGTGAAATGCTGAGCCTCGGGGTTATAGCGAACTGCAAATGTTGAGCTTTATTGTGTAGTGAACAACACACACACACACACACACATATATATATATATATATATATATATATATATATATATATATATATATATATATATATATATATATATATATATATATATTATTATTATTATTCACACTGGCTGATTCCCACCAAGGCAGGGTGGCCCGAAAAAGAAAAACTTTCACCATCATTCACTCCATCACTGTCTTGCCAGAAGGGTGCTTTACACTACAGTTTTTAAACTGCAACATTAACACTCCTTCAGAGTGCAGGCACTGTACTTCCCATCTCCAGGACTCAAGTCCGGCCTGCCGGTTTCCCTGAACCCCTTCATAAATGTTACTTTGCTCACACTTCAACAGCACGTCAAGTATTAAAAACCATTTGTCTCCATTCACTCCTATCAAACACGCTCATGCATGCCTGCTGGAAGTCCAAGCCCCTCGCACACAAAACCTCCTTTACCCCCCCCTCCAACCTTCCTAGGCCGACCCCAACCCCGCCTTCCTTCCACTACAGACTGATACACTCTTGAAGTCATTCTGTTTCGCTCCATTCTCTCTACATGTCCGAACCACCTCAACAACCCTT
The DNA here is from genome assembly GCF_038502225.1 of Cherax quadricarinatus. NCBI lineage: Eukaryota > Metazoa > Arthropoda > Malacostraca > Decapoda > Parastacidae > Cherax > Cherax quadricarinatus. The sequence goes on along the minus strand of NC_091310.1, from coordinate 34,903,252 downwards.
CCTCAGCCCTCTGGACAACAGTTTTGGTAATCCCGCACCTCCTCCTAACTTCCAAACTACGAATTCTCTGCATTATATTCACACCACACATTGCCCTCAGACATGACATCTCCACTGCCTCCAGCCTTCTCCTCGCTACAACACTCATCACCCACACTTCACACCCATACAAGAGCGTTGGTAGAACTATACTCTCATACATTCTCCTCTTTGCCTCCAAGGACAAAGTTCTTTGTCTCCACAGACTCCTATATATATATATATATATATATATATATATATATATATATATATATATATATATATATATATATATATATATATATATGTATATATCTTTGTTGTGTGTGTATATATAGATATACATATATATATATATATATATATATATATATATATATATATATATATATATATATATATATATATATATATATATATATATATATATATGTATATCTTTGTTGTGTGTGTATTCATGTCACACTTGAACAATTCTCCAGTGTAGTCTGCGTCGTCTAGACCGTCTGAAGGAGAACTGTCCTGTATTATTTTCTCTACACCGCTGCATTCAAATTTCTTTTTTTACCTTCCTCTAAGGCAGGCTTATCATTTAGGATGAGTGAATGTTCTTTTGATTCCATCTTAAAGGCCACTGATAGAATTTTTCTTCAAGAAAGTCTGTCCAGTAAACAACGATTTCGTTCAGTTGCATATCTACTTAAGCAATAAATTCTATGTTACTTCTAGTAAAGAGGATTGAAAAGAGTTTAATTTTCAGTACAAGAGGATTTAAATTTAAGTTTCTTTAATTTCCTATATAAAGACTAGAATTCTATTCTCTCTCTCTCTCTCTCTCTCTCTCTCTCTCTCTCTCTCTCTCTCTCTCTCTCTCTCTCTCTCTCTCTCTCTCTCTCTCTCTCTCTCTCTCTCTCTCTCTCTCTCTCTCGCTCTCTCTCTATTAAAAACAAGTGCAGCCTGCAGTTTGCATGAAAGGGATGAACCCTGTTTTATCTTTAATTCTACTCGTGAGGAGGATGCAATTCTGTGTTCGGCTCACGAATACTCTTGAAATCACTTGTGATCTGTTGTGAAGGAAGCATCACTTCTGGTGTCTGTTTAATCAAGCGGCAAAGGTGACTGGGTGATGGAGGGTCGTAAAACGAGCCTGCAAGGGTGATGGGGGTTGAAAAATAAGCCTGATTAGTTGTTGTGGCCTTAAAACAAGCCTACAGGGGTGAAGGTCTAAAACGAGCCTGCTGGGGTGGTGTGGGTCGTAAAACGAGCCTGCTGGGGTGGTGTGGGTCGTAAAACGAGCCTGCTGGAGTGGTGGAACGTCGTAAAAGTGTCAAAATCGTTTGTCTGAGCAGTGAGAGCTTACACAACGACACTTTTAGAAAAGAACGGGCGACGCGTATATAAACGGATTTGCAACACGCACACGAGCAAACGGTCGACCCGCACATGAATGCGCGGACGTGTACGTAGACAGATGTAAATTCTCATATGAGTAGACAGACGACACATTCACAGAACGTATGTACGTCTTGCTAGCATTCTTAAGGACGAGACATGTATGAACAAATGAACATCCTGAACAGCAATAACGACAAGAAACAAACACGACACACAATAACAGACTCCGCTAACAAATGAAAAGCAAGAAGAAACGACAAAAACAAACAAAAAAATCTTAAACAGACACTAGAAATGACAAATAAATAAAGGAAAAATGTTCAACGACAAAATGTCCAACAAGGAAGACGACGAAAACAACTGAACGAAAAACGACAAAAACAGCGACAGGCTATTGGAGCAACGTCGGAACAGTCGATAATCGAAGCAGAGGATAAAGTTTTTACGAACCAAATTTTGGCTAGAGAGAGAGAAAGAAGAGAAGGTGGTAAAGAAAAAAAAACGAGGAGAAAGAGGAGAACAAAGATAAAGAGAATAGCTAGGAGAAAGTTCATTAAGAGGATACTGGGAAGAGGGATTGCATAAATGTGTGTGTTTGTGTGTGTGTGTGTGTGTGTGTGTGTGTGTGTGTGTGTGTGTGTGTGTGTGTGTGTTTGCTTTCACAAAGTGGAAATGAGCAGGGAGTGAAAAATGGAGATAAAGAGAACTGGAAAAAGGACGAGAATGGAAGGATGGGAAGCAGGAATATTGAAGGATGTTAAAAAGTACAGAGGGAGTGTCGTCTCACACTAACAGCTATCCAGGCGTGACAAGTTATCTCCATCCATATCGAGTTTCATACTAATTTGCATTCTTAAAGCTTTTCTCATGGACGTGAGCCACAAGAGTCGCATAAAAATAATATAATGTCTCATTGTTGCTTTTAAGTCAGCAAAATATGCAAGTAACATATAAACTAGTGTAGCACCAGTGTGGTGTTTCATTATTTCCTATGATAGTTACACAGAGAGAACACTAGCTGGATAGTTTACTCCGACATATTGCAGAATGTAGTATGAGTTATAGAGGGTTGAAATATGTCATTCTGAGCTGGGAGACTTCAGTAGTGTCATTCTGAGCTGGGAGACTTCTGTAGTGTCAGCCCGAGCTGGGAGACTTCTGTAGTGTCATTCTGAGCTGGGAGACTTCTGTAGTGTCAGCCTGAGCTGGCAGGCTTCAGTAGTGTCATTCTGAGCTGGGTGACTTCTGTAGTGTCATACTGAGCTGGGAGACTTCTGTAGTGTCATTCTGAGCTGGGAGACTTCTGTAGTGTCAGCCCGAGCTGGGAGACTTCTGTAGTGTCAGCCCGAGCTGGCAGGCTTCAGTAGTGTCAGTCTGAGCTGGTAGACTTCTGTAGTGTCAGCCGGAGCTGGGAGATTTCTGTAGTGTCAGCCCGAGCTGGGAGACTTCTGTAGTGTCAGCCTGAGATGGCAGACTTCAGTAGTGTAAGCCTGAGCTGGGAGACTTCTGTAGTGACAGCCCGAGCTGGGAGATTTCTGTAGTGTCAGCCCAAGCTGGGAGACTTCTGTAGTGTCAGTCTGAGCAGTGAGACTTCAGTAGTATCAGCCTGAGCTGGGAGACTTCTGTAGTGTCAGCCTGAGCTGGGAGATTTCTGTAGTGTTAGCTTGAGCTGCGAGACTTCTGTAGTGTCAGCAAGAGCTGGGAGACTTCTGTAGTGTCGGCAAGAACTGGGAGACTTCTGTAGTGTCAGCCCGAGCTGGGAGACTTCAGTAGTGTTAATCTTAGCTGGGAGACTTCAGTAGTGTCAGCCTGAGCTGGGAGACTTTAGTAGTGTCAGCCTGAGCTGGGAGACTTCTGTAATGTCAACCCGAGCTGGGAGACTTCAGTAGTGTCAGCCTGAGCTGGCAAACTTCTGTAGTGTCAGCCTGAGCTGGCAGACTTCAGTAGTGTCAGCCTGAGCTGGGAGACTTTAGTAGTTTCAGCCCGAGCTGTGAGACTTCAGTAGTGTCAGCCTGAGCTGGGAGACTTCAGTAGTGTCAGCCTGAGCAGGGAGACTTCTGTAGTGTCAGCCTGAGCTGGGGAATTTCTGTAGTGTTAGCCTGAGCTGGGAGACTTCTGTAGTGTCAGCCTGAGCTGGGAGACTTCAGTAGTGTCAGCCTGAGCTGGGAAACTTCAGTAGTGTCAGCCTGAGCTGGGAGACTTCAGTAGTGTCAGCCTGAGCTGGGAGACTTCTGTAGTGTCAGCCCGAGCTGGGAGACTTCAGTAGTGCCAGCCTGAGCTGGGAGACTTCCGTAGTGTAAGCCTGAGCTGGGAGACTTCTGTAGTGTCAGCCCGAGCTGGGAAACTTCTGTAGCGTCAGCCTGAGCTGGGAGATTTCTGTAGTGTCAGCCTGAGCTGGGAGATTTCTGTAGCGTCAGCAAGAGCTGGGAGACTTCTGTAGTGTCAGCCCGAGCTGGGAGACTTCAGCAGTGTCAGCCCGAGCTGGGAGACTTCAGTAGTGTCAGCCTGAGCTGGGAGACGTCTTTAGTATCAGCCTGAGATGGGAGACTTCAGTAGTGTCAGACTGAGCTGGGAGACTTCTGTAGTGTCAGCCCGAGCTGGGAGATTTCTGTAGTGTCAGCAAGAGCTGGGAGACTTCTGTAGTGTCAGCCCGAGCCGGGAGACTTCAGTAGTGTCAGCCTGAGCTGGGAGACTTCTTTAGTGTCAGCGTGAGCTGGGAGACTTCTGTAGTGTCAGCCCGAGCTGGGAGATTTCTGTAGTGTCAGCCCGAGCTGGGAGACTTCTGTAGTGTCAGCCTGAGCAGTGAGGCTTCAGTAGTGTCAGCCTGAGCTGGGAGACGTCTTTAGTGTCAGCCTGAGCTGGGAGACTTCTGTAGTGTCAGCCTGAGCTGGGAGACTTCTGTAGTGTCAGCCTGAGCTGGGAGACTTCTGTAGTGTCAGCCCGAGCTGAGAGATTTCTGTAGTGTCAGCCGGAGCTGGGAGATTTCTGTAGTGTCAGCCCGAGCTGGGAGACGTCAGTAGTGTTAATCTTAGATGGGAGACTTCAGTAGTGTTAATCTTAGCTGGGAGACTTCAGTAGTGTTAATCTTAGCTGGGAGACTTCAGTAGTGTTAATCTTAGCTGGGAGACTTCAGTAGTGTTAATCTTAGCTGGGAGACTTCAGTAGTGTTAATCTTAGCTGGGAGACTTCTGTAGTGTTAATCTTAGCTGGGAGACTTCAGTAGTGTTAGTCTGAGCTGGGAGACTTCAGTAGATGAATGAGAATATTGACAATTGACATAATTTTGCTTCATTAATTCTGATAACTTTTAAAGGAGCGAAAAACTCTACGCAATTTGCTACCCAAAGTTCACTAACTCGTCACTCACGTTTACCACAAAATCGCCAATCATAAAGAATAATTTAATGCATTTAATTCATATAATTGAGATAACTTACTTTTTTTTATATTTAGAAGATAGTGACCATGAGCTTACAAAAGTATGACTCGAGAATTTGTTATGCTATATATGAATCCTGCCTCTATCATTCCAGTGTCCAGGTCGTCAAACTTCTAGACTGTTGTGAGGATGATGAAGCACTTCCTAACATAACTTTAAATCATCTGTGTTTCCAAATTCGATCTGTGCCGTCGTGTTCCTGTTTCCCCTCTCTCAAACAATCAGTCCCAGTCCACCCTATTAAGTTCCCTCAGTATTCGGCCCATTGTTATTATGTCACTACAGGACAAGTCTCGCTCCATACGGGTGCTGCATATTCCAGTAAGGGCCTGACGTACACAGGGTGCAGTGTTGTGAATGACTCCTTACTTAGATGTCCAAAAGTTAGTCTTGGATTTGCCAGAACGCGCATTTGATGCAGCAGTTATTTGGTTGATGTGCATCTCACGTGATGCTCGGTACAATACGCATCCCGAACTCCTTGTCCATGAATGAGTTTTGCAGTCTTTCTGCCTCTTCCAAACTTATACTCCGTCTGCGGTCTTCTTCTTTGGTTATTAAAACCAACGTAACTGCATCTGCCGATCTGCATGAGATAAAGCCAGATAACGCCTGATAGAGCCAGATAGAGCCATATACCGCAAATAGAGCCTGTTAGAGCCAGGAAGAGCCAGATAGAGCTTGATTGAGCCAGACTGAGCCAGATATAGCCAGATAGTGCCTGAAGATTCGCTTTGTCTCTTCCTGAGCGTGTGAAGAAAAACTCTAATTGTCTCTCTCTTTCTGCGAGTGACAAACGAAGGAGCGAATGGATAGAGAGTCGAGGGAAAATTAGATTTACGGTGTGGATGTGTTGTTACTTCTGGATGTGTCATTGCTTTTGGATTGTCGTTACTTCTGGATGTGTCGTTACTTCTGGATGTATTGTCACTTCTGGATGTGTCGTTACTTCTGGATGTGTCGTTACCTCTGGATGTGTCGTTACTTCTGCATGTGTCTTTACTTCTGGATGTGTTATTACTTCTGGATGAGTCGTTATTTCTGGATGTGTCGTTACTTCTAGATGTGTTGTTACTTCTGGATGAGTCGTTACTTCTGGATGTGTCGTTACTTCTGGATGAGTCGTTACTTCTGGATGTGACGTTACTTCTGGATGAGTCGTTACTTCTGGATGAGTCGTTACTTCTAGATGTGTTGTTACTTCTGGATGTGTCGTTACTTCTGGATGAGTCGTTACTTCTGGATGTGTTATTACTTCTGGATGAGTCGTTATTTCTGGATGTGTCGTTACTTCTAGATGTGTTGTTACTTCTGGATGTGTCGTTACTTCTGGATGAGTCGTTACTTCTGGATGAGTCGTTACTTCTGGATGTGTCGTTACTTCTGGATGTGACGTTACTTCTGGATGAGTCGTTAACCAAGTGTAATTTTTTTTTATCCTAACACAAGTACAATCCTTAACCAGGGAGAGAGAGAGAAAGAGAGAGAGAGAGAGAGAGAGAGAGAGAGAGAGAGAGAGAGAGAGAGAGAGAGAGAGAGAGAGAGAGAGAGAGATAGAGAGAGAGAGAGAGAGAGAGAGAGAGAGAGAGAGAGAGAGAGAGAGAGAGAGAGAGAGAGAGAGAGAGAGAGAGAGAGAGAGAGAGAGAGAGAGAGAGAGAGAGAGAGAGAGAGAGAGAGAGAGAGAGAGAGAAGAGGGGAAGCGGGGTTAGGGGATAAAGATAGAGAGAAGATAGGTGGGGAGACAGATTGAGTAAAGGAATGGAGGAAGTGGGGAAGGGACAAAGAGAAGATATGAAGGTTAGAGGAGAGAAAGGAAGAAAGGTGGTGAAGCAGCAAAGATGGAGAAGGGCCAGGGAAGACTGACAAGAAGGAGGGGATTTTGATAAAGAGGGAAGGAAGAGGGAGGAAAATATCGTAGAGAATGAGAGAATAAATCAGAAGAAACTGAAATAAGAAGGATAGAAACGAATGAGAAAGAAAGTGGTACATACTTCCCCTTTTTTTTCGCCAATCTTTCCTTTCTCTTTCCCCTTCCTCTTTGTCTCCCCCTTCCTCTTTGTCTCCCCTTTCTATCGCCCCCTGCACTCCTCTAAATCATTCCTCAGAGAGAGGATAACCTGGTGTCAAGTCTTGGAT
>NC_091310.1:34888761-34891261 GCF_038502225.1 Cherax quadricarinatus | reverse complement strand
GATAACGATGAAGGTAACAATGGAGAAAAGATAACATGGGAAATAAGAATATACATTAGATAACAATACAAACATTAGAGATAACGGAGATAACGATGTAGATAACAATGCGGATAACTTAAGAACAACAGTGCAAGATAACCATATAAATGAGATAATGCACATAACAATGCAAATAAGATAACAGGTTAGATAGCAGTAAAGTTAACACTGAATATACGACAATAAAGAAGATAACTCTGTAGATAAGATAACGGGGAGGATAAAGGTGTGGATAAGCTTAGAATATAGATAATATATTGAAAATAAGATATCAAGGTAGATAAAGAAATACGGATAAAATTGCAGAGTAGATAAGATAACAATGTAACTGAGATAATTATCGTCAAGAGTGTAGATAACTATGTAGGTAAGATAACAAGCTACATAAATTTGTACGTAAGATAAAAATGTCGATATCTGTATAGATAAGATTACAGGTTAGATAAATATGTAGACAATATAACAAGGTAGATAATGTAACAAGGTAGATAATATAACAAGGTAGATAATATAACAAGGTAGATAATATAACAAGGAAGATAATATAACAAGGTAGATAATATAACAAGGAAGATAATATAACAAGGTAGATAATATAACAAGGTAGATAATATAACAAGGTAGATAATATAACAAGGTAGATAATATAACAAGGTAAATAATATAACAAGGTAGATAATATAACAAGGTAGATAATATAACAAGGTAGATAATATAACAAGGTAAATAATATAACAAGGTAGATAATATAACAAGGAAGATAATATAACAAGGTAGATAATATAACAAGGTAGATAATATAACAAGGTAGATAATATAACAAGGTAGATAATATAACAAGGTAGATAATATAACAAGGTAAATAATATAACAAGGTAGATAATATAACAAGGTAGATAATATAACAAGGTAGATAATATAACAAGGTAGATAATATAACAAGGAAGATAATATAACAAGGAAGATAATATAACAAGGTAGATAATATAACAAGGTAGATAATATAACAAGGTAGATAATATAACAAGGTAGATAATATAACAAGGTAGATAATATAACAAGGAAGATAATATAACAAGGTAGATAATATAACAAGGTAGATAATATAACAAGGTAGGTAATATAACAAGGTAGATAATATAACAAGGTAGATAATATAACAAGGTAGATAATATAACAAGGTAGATAATATAACAAGGAAGATAATATAACAAGGTAGATAATATAACAAGGTAGATAATATAACAAGGTAGATAATATAACAAGGTAGATAATATAACAAGGAAGATAATATAACAAGGAAGATAATATAACAAGGTAGATAATATAACAAGGTAGATAATATAACAAGGTAGATAATATAACAAGGTAGATAATATAACAAGGTAGATAATATAACAAGGTAGATAATTTAACTATGTAGATACGATTATATTTTAAGTTTCATTGATCAGGTTTGTGTATTTCATCTTCTAGTAAAAGTAATAATAATAATGACAATAATAATAATAATAATAATAATAATAATAATAATAATAATAATAATAATAATAATAATAATAATAATAATAATAATAATAATAATAATAATAATAATAATAATAATAATAATAATAATAATAATAATAATAAATACTAATTTATTATTACTGTTACTATTGTTATTATTATTATTATTATTATTATTATTATTATTATTATTATTATTATTATTATTATTATTATTATTATTATTATTATTATTATTATTATTGCTATTAATATTATTATTATCATCCTTGTGTGGAGTAAGTACAGATAAGGATACAGGCAAGTTACAATGTAATTCAGAAGACAATTATAGGCAGTGCATAATTATAGACACGTGTGAGTGACATATATCTGATGCACACACACACACGCACACACACACACACACACACACACACACACACACACACACACACACACACACACACACACACACACACACACACACACACACACACACACACACATACACACAAATGCAAGGAGGCTGAGGAGAGGTTTGTACCCAAGGGTAACAGGAGTAATGAAAAAGCCAGGATGAGCCCATGGTTTACCCAAAGGTGCAGGGAGGCAAAAACCAAGTGTGCTAGGGAATGGAAGAAATATAGAAGGCAAAGGACCCAGGAGAATAAGGAGAACAGTCGTAGAGCCAGAAATGAATATGCACAGATAAGAAGGGAGGCCCAAAGACAATATGAAAATGACATAGCAGCGAAAGCCAAATCTGACCCGAAACTGTTGTACAGCCACATCAGGAGGAAAACAACAGTCAAGGACCAGGTAATCAGGCTAAGGAAGGAAGGAGGAGAGACAACAGGAAATGACCGGGAAGTATGTGAAGAACTCAACAAGAGATTCAAAGAAGTGTTCACAGAGGAGACAGAAGGGACTCCAGAAAGACGGAGAGGTGGGGCACACCACCAAGTGC
>NC_091310.1:34871261-34873761 GCF_038502225.1 Cherax quadricarinatus | reverse complement strand
TCACAAGAGGTTAATGGAAAAGCTAGAGGATCACGCACGCATAACACGAAAGGCACTGCAATGAGTTAGAGAATATCTGACAGGGAGGCAACAACGAGTCATGGTACGTGCCGAGGTGTCAGAGTGGGCGCCTGTGACAAGCGGGGTTCCACAGGGGTCAGTCCTAGGACCTGTGCTGGTTTTGTATATGTGAATGACATGACGGAAGGGATATACTTAGAAGTGTCCCTGTTTGCAGATGATGTGAAGTTAGTGAGGAGAATTATATCGGTCGAGGATCAAGCAGGACTACAAAGAGACCTGGACGGGCTACAAGCCTGGTCCAATAACTGACATGACTTTGCCAAATGCAAAGTCATGAAGATTGGGGAAGGGCAAAGAAGACCGCAGACAGTGTAGTGTAGGTGGGTCAAAGACCGAAAACCTCACTCAAGGAAAAATATCTTGGGGTGAGTATAATACCGAGCACATCTCCTGAGGCGCACATCATCCAGATAACTGCTGCGGCATACGGGCGTCTGGCAGACCTATGAATAGCGTTCCGATACCTCAATAAGGAATCGTTCAAGACTCTGTACACCATATACGTCAGACACATATTGGAGTATGCAGCACCAGTTTGGAATCCACACCTGGTCAAGCACGTCAAGAAATTAGAGAAAATACAAAGGTTTGCAACAAGACTAGTCCCAGAGCTAAGGGGACTGTCCTACGAAGATAAGTTAAGGGAAATTGGCGTGACGACACTGGAGGACAGGAAGGTCAGGGGAGACATGATAACGATACATAAAATACTGCGAGGAATTGACAAGGTGGACAAAGACAGGATGTTCCAGAGATGGGACACAGAAACAAGAGGTCACAATTGGAAATTGAAGACTCAGATGAGTCAAAGGGATGTTAGGAAGTATTTCTTCAGTCACAGAGTTGTCCAGAAATGGAATAGCCTAGAAAGTGACGTAATAGAGGCGGGTACCATACATAGTTTTATGACGAGGTATGATAAAGCTCATGGAGCAGGGAGAGAGAGGACCCAGTAGCAATCAGCGAAGTGGCGGGGCCAGGAGCTATGACTCGACCTCTGCAACCACAAATAGGTGAGTACAAATAGGTGAGTACACATACACACACACACACACACACACACACACACACACGCAACCTATCTCCCCTAATACAACACGACGCTTTCCTCCAGTCTCGTCTCCTGAGAGACGACCTTCTGTGTGCGTGTGCGCGTGCGTGCGTGCGTGTGTGTGTGTGTGTATGTGTGTGTATGTGTGTGTGTATGTGTGTGTGTGTGTGTGTGTGTGTGTGTGTGTGTGTGTTTTCACGTATCATCTTTCTTCCTTGTTTCATTCTTTCCTTTTCTTTTACTAAATTTTTCTCAGCTTTTAAAGACTTTCTTCCCTCCGTCTGTATTTACTGTTTATTTTGTACCATTATTCTTAGCTTCTGTTTAGAAGTTATTTATATTTATTTATCCTTTTCTCACTCGATTGACTTTTAATTTAAAAACGGGTCAGTTTATGTTTATTTGGATTTCTCTCTGTGTCTGTCTGTATGTCTCCATCTCTCTCTCCCTCCCTCCCTCACTCCCTCCCTCTCTCTCTCTCTCTCTCTCTCTCTCTCTCTCTCTCTCTCTCTCTCTCTCTCTCTCTCTCTCTCTCTCTCTCTCTCTCTCTCTCTCTCTCTCTCTCACTCTCTCTCTCTCTCTCTCTCTCTCTCTCTCTCTCTCTCTCTCTCTCTCTCTCTCTCTCTCTCTCTCTCTCTCTCTCTCTCTCTCTCTCTCTCTCTCTCTCTCTCAAAACTTTACCACCCTCTCTTACACTTTTTCCAACTAGCTCTCAACACATTAACAATTCACTTAGGTTTCCTTCCTCCTCAAGTTTAATCTCTCCAACTTGACGGAACTTTGCAACATGGCGGAACATTAAGAGGGATAACAAATGAGCGTCTATTAAATACAGCAGTTTCTGAGCTATTTTGTTTAAACCTAAGCCATCAGCAACAGCCTGCTTGCTCAGAGGCAGGGCAGAGACTGAGCGGAATTCAGTGACTTACCCTCACTTTTATGTATAACCCTCATTTTCATTAATATATTTGTCATGTGGTATGTCTTCGTGGATGACGTAGATATCCCTAATTTCAAGGAGATATTTGCGAAATATTTCGGCTTAGCCAGAGACCCTCTACAGACGAATGAAACGCAGTTGTTTACTAACCAACTCCTGGTTGATATATTACACACTTTGCGTGCAGCCAGCAGTAACAGCCTGGTTGATGAGACCCTGATCCACCATGAGGCCTTGTCTCAGGCCGGGCCGCGGGGGCATTGACCCCCGAAACCCTCTCCAGGTAGACTCTAGGTAACCCACAATAAATATACCCAAACTTTATACATGTAATTAACTGGTTGGTTCTCTGAACCATTTATCTACACATCTTGGTTGTTGGAGATGCCACACTTGGTTAAATCTCTCTCTTTCTCTCTCTCTTG
>NC_091310.1:34746261-34856261 GCF_038502225.1 Cherax quadricarinatus | reverse complement strand
AAATGTCTCGCTCACCAGCGACTTCATCAGTTCTCCATAAAATGTCAAACTGCATATGGAATCTTGTTCATGTTAAATATACAAAAACATGACTCGCCAGTGCGTCTCCTGGGAAGTGAGAGGGTGAGACAGACGTTTGGAACGACGTAGACGTCACTCAGAACGTCGCCAGACAAGTCTAGAATCCTAAGTGACTCTTCTCTTAGTATGTGTGTCAAACCCTGCAGCTTATTAGGAAGGAGGTGGGCTATGGTGGGTTAGCTCCCCCCCACACACACACATACACACACACACACACACACACACACACACACACACACACACACACACACACACACACACACACACACACACACACACACACGGAAGAGGTACGATAAAACTCTTGCAGTAGGGAGAGTGGACATAGTTACGACCAGCGAAAGGGCAGGGCCAGGAGCTACTACTCGACATACACATACACAACAACTAGAAAGCCCTGACAACCTTCGGCTGGTGAGGTTAATCTCGTGAAATTTTAAGCCTGTCGACTATAGGTTTTAAACCTCATGTAACCTATTTTCACCACACAGGAATAATTTAATCCCTAAAATAGGGATCATAGTAATCTTCCAGCGTATATACACTGAGAGATATACACCTCCTAGCGTATATATGCTGTTCCTTTGGCTAACAAACACCGATGAGAAGTTAGAGACCTCTAAGTTACTTGCACCAACCTCAGACTTCCTTCACTAAACAAACACAATGTCATGATACCAGAAAATATACGTCAGTGAAAATTTACCCTCGTCACAAACTAACATTTGCTTATCATATTTATACACATGAGCAAAACAGCTACAGAATGATAGCTCTAGTCCTTTCGTGTTGCAATCAACACCTCATCAGGAGCTTGCAATGCTGCGTAACTGAATAGGAAGTTCATGTGGATTCGCTCAGGGGAACGTTTCTAGCTTAAATCTAGAAATGTTCCCGGGTACTAACACACATGCATACTGCGTTAGCTGATGTCATTATCCCAGTTCTCAGATAATGATAAAACTCGTATTATGACTCCAGCTACACACAGGAGTGTTGGACATGAGTGAGGGTGGGAAGACATTACTGGTGATGTCTGTGAGAGTTCGCAGTATTCCGTAACAGCTGCTGTGCAGCGTCCTGCATAACAATGCTGGTGGAAGAGATGACGGTGGTGGTAATGGTTGTAGGAGTGGTGGTTGCTTTGGTGCTGGTAGTAGCAGTGGTAGTGGTGATAATTGTAGTTACACGTCGTGTTCAAACCGTGTGGGGGGGATGGGAATAATTAATTTTAATTTTTATTTGCTTTTTTGTCTCTTTATTTGTTCCCCGTTTTTCTCTGCCACCCTCTTAACCTTTCTCTTCGTAATTCTTCTCTTCTTATTCCTCCTCTTCACCTGAAATCGCCCTCCTCCGCTTCCTGCTCCTTCTCTTCCTCCTCCAACACCTTTGCTCGTGACAGAGGTTACAAACCTTTCCCCAGGGGAATGTGATAATCTCTTTCCCTCCACATCTCTCTCTCTCTCTCTCTCTCTCTCTCTCTCTCTCTCTCTCTCTCTCTCTCTCTCTCTCTCTCTCTCTCTCTCTCTCTCTCTCTCTTCTTTACTACAGCAAGATGAAATACAACAAGAGGATTCAGAAAGAAAAATATACAGAGAGAGAGAGAGAGAGAGAGGATTTAGAAAGAAAAATATACAGAGAGAGAGAGAGAGAGAGAGAGAGAGAGAGAGAGAGAGAGAGAGAGAGAGAGAGAGATCATACAGAGAGACAGAATGTTACATTTCCAAATATTATGCATGATTTTCCTGTCACGAAAGCCCACCAACAGCCTGGTAGATCAGTCTCGAATGCTATTCTCTTAGCCACTCCTTGTGAGTGGCCCCCACGACGGAATCAGCCACTCAGAAATCTAACAGGCCTCAGTCTGACCTAGCCTCATCAGCCACTCAGAGAAATTCTTTTACACCAGAGTGTTGGCAGTTGTTACTGGCACCTGATTCGCCGATCAATTAGACCAGTCCCGGTCAATACCAGTCATGCGAACAATCACAAACGTTCACAATTACGTTACTAATAATGCCGCAAACAATCTAACCAGTAAGGGACAAACAAAACCACCAGCCAATCAGAGAGGCATACTCAAACAAACCAGCCAATCAAAGACGCATACTCAAACAAACCAGCCGATCAGAGAGACTTAAAAACAAACAAACCAATCACAGACATTAACCATCCAATCAAAGAGACATAAACCAGCCACTCAGAGAGACATGCACAACTCCACCAACCAATCAGAGAGACATATACAATCCCACCAGCCAAAGAACTGCAAGGAATCCCATTAACTAATCAGAGATCGGCAGGGAATCTCATTAACCAATCAGAAAACCGCAAGAGATCTCCCACCTAGCCAATCGAAGAACAGCAATGATTCCCACTAAACAATCAGTGCTTCTAACTGGTGTGGCTCCGTCATTACCTGAATAGTGCACAATACTGACAAGCAGATGAACAAGACACATGTGCAGCAATGTTACATATATGCAGCAATGAGACACATGGGCAACAATGAGACACATTTGCAGCAATGAGACACATGGGCAACAATGAGACACATTTGCAGCAATGAGACACATGGGCAACAATGAGACACATGAGCAACAATGAGACACATGAGCAACAATGAGACACATGAGCAACAATGAGATACATGTGCAACAATAAGACACATGGGCAACAATGTGACACATGTGCAACAATTAGATACATGTGCAACAATAAGACACATAGGCAACAATGTGACACATGGGCAACAATGAGACACCGGTGCAACAATGAGACACATGGGCAACAATGAGACACATGGTCAACAATGAGACACATGGACAACAATGAGACACATGGGAAACAATGAGACACATGGTCAACAATGAGACACATGGGAAACAATGAGACACATGGGCAACAATGAGACACATGGGAAACAATGAGACACATGGGCAACAATGAGACACATGGGAAACAATGAGACACATGGGCAACAATGAGACACATGGGCAACAATGAGACACATGGGAAACAATGAGACACATGGGCAACAATGAGACACATGGGCAACAATGTGACACATGGGAAACAATGAGACACATTGGAAACAATGAGACACATGTGCAACAATGAGACACATGGACAGCAATGAGACACCGGTGCAACAATGAGACACATGGGCAACAATGAGACACATGGGAAACAATGAGACACATGGGCAACAATGAGACACTTGGGCAACAATGAGACACATAGGCAACAATGAGACACATGGGCAACAATGAGACACATGGGCAACAATGAGACACATGGTCAACAATGAGACACATGGGCAACAATGAGACACATGGGCAACAATGAGACACATGGGCAACAATGAGACACATGGGCAACAATGAGACACATGGGCAACAATGAGACACATGGGCAACAATGAGACACATGGGCAACAATGAGACACATGGTCAACAATGAGACACATGGACAACAATGAGACACCGGTGCAACAATGAGACACATGGGCAACAATGAGACACATGGGCAACAATGAGACACTTGGGCAACAATGAGACACTTGGGCAACAATGAGACACATGGGCAACAATGAGACACATGGGCAACAATGAGACACATGGTCAACAATGAGACACATGGGCAACAATGAGACACATGGGCAACAATGAGACACATGAGCAACAATGAGACACATGGGCAACTATGAGACACATGGGCAACAATGAGACACATGTGCAACAATGAGACACATGGTCAACAATGAGACATATGGGCAACAATGAGACACATGGACAACAATGAGACACATGGGCAACAATGAGACGCATGTGCAACAATGAGACACATGGGCAACAATGAGACACATGGGCAACAATGAGACACATGGTCAACAATGAGACACATGGGCAACAATGAGACACATGTGCAACAATGAGACACATGAGCAACAATGAGACACATGGACAACAATGAGACACATGGGTAACAATGAGACACATGGACAACAATGAGACACATGGGCAACAATGAGACACATGCGCAACAATGAGATGCATGGGCAACAATGAGACACCGGTGCAACAATGAGACACATGGGCAACAATGAGACACATGGGAAACAATGAGACACATGGGCAACAATGAGACACTTGGGCAACAATGAGACACATAGGCAACAATGAGACACATGGGCAACAATGAGACACATGGGCAACAATGAGACGCATGGGCAACAATGAGGCACATGGGCAACAATGAGACACATGTGAAACAATGAGACGCATGGGCAACAATGAGACATGTGACATGGGCAAAAATGAGACACGTGGGCAGCAATGAGACATGTGACATGGGCAACAATGAGACACATGGTCAACAATGAGATGCATGGGCAACAATGAGACACATGGTCAACAATGAGACACATGGGCAACAATGAGACACATGGGCAACAATGAGACACATGGGCAACAATGAGACACATGAGCAACAATGAGACACATGGGCAACAATGAGACACATGTGCAACAATGAGACACATGGGCAACAATGAGACACATGAGCAACAATGAGACACGTGGGCAACAATGAGACACATGGACAACAATGAGACACCGGTGCAACAATGAGACACATGGGCAACAATGAGACACATGGGAAACAATGAGACACATGGGCAACAATGAGACACTTGGGCAACAATGAGACACATAGGCAACAATGAGACACATGGGCAACAATGAGACACATGGTCAACAATGAGACACATGGGCAACAATGAGACACATGGGGAACAATGAGACACATGAGCAACAATGAGACACATGGGCAACAATGAGACACATGGGCAACAATGAGACACATGTGCAACAATGAGACGCATGGTCAACAATGAGACATATGGGCAACAATGAGACACATGGACAACAATGAGACACACTTGCAACAATGAGATGCAAGGGCAACAATGAGACACATGGGCAACAATGAGACACATGGGCAACAATGAGACACATGGTCAACAATGAGACACATGGGCAACAATGAGACACATGTGCAACAATGAGACACATGAGCAACAATGAGACACATGGACAACAATGAGACACATGGGCAACAATGAGACACATGGACAACAATGAGACACATGGGCAACAATGAGACACATGCGCAACAATGAGATGCATGGGCAACAATGAGACACCGGTGCAACAATGAGACACATGGGCAACAATGAGACACATGGGCAACAATGAGACACATGGGCAACAATGAGACACTTGGGCAACAATGAGACACATAGGCAACAATGAGACACATGGGCAACAATGAGACACATGGGCAACAATGAGACGCATGGGCAACAATGAGGCACATGGGCAACAATGAGACACATGTGAAACAATGAGATGCATGGGCAACAATGAGACATGTGACATGGGCAACAATGAGACACATGTTCAACAATGAGACACGTGGGCAGCAATGAGACATGTGACATGGGCAACAATGAGACACATGGTCAACAATGAGATGCATGGGCAACAATGAGACACATGGTCAACAATGAGACACATGGGCAACAATGAGGCACATGGGCAACAATGAGACGCATGGGTAACAATGAGACACATGGGCAACAATGAGACACATGTGCAACAATGAGACGCATGGGCAACAATGAGACATGTGACATGGGCAACAATGAGACACATGGTCAACAATGAGACACATGGTCAACAATGAGACACATGGGCAACAATGAGACACATGGGCAAAAATAAGACACATGGGCAACAATGAGACACATGGGCAACAATGAGACACATGGACAACAATGAGACACATGGTCAACAATGAGACACATGGTTAACAATGAGACACATGTGCAACAATGAGACACATGGTCAACAATGAAACACATGGTCAACAATGGGACACATGGTCAACAATGAGAAACATGGTCAACAATGAGACACATGGTCAACAATGAGACACATGGTCAACAAAAAGACACATGGGCAACAATGAGACACATGGGCAACAATGAAACACATGGGCAACAATGAGACACATGGGCAACAATTAAACACATGATCAACAATGAGACACATGGTCAACAATGAGACACATGGTCAGCAATGAGACACATGGGCAACAATGAGACACATGGTCAACAATGAGACACATGGGAAACAATGAGACACATGGTCAACAATGAGACACATGGGCAACAATGAGACACATGATCAACAATGAGACACAAGGCAACAATGAGACACATGGGCAACAATGAGACACATGGTCAACAATGAGACACATGGTCAACAATGAGACACATGGTCAACAATGAGACACATGGGCAACAATGAGACACATGGTCAACAATGAGACACATGGGCAACAATGAGACACATGGGCAACAATGAGACACATGGGCAACAATGAGACACATGGGCAACAATGAGACACATGGTCAACAAAGACACATGGGCAACAATGAGACACATGGGCAACAATGAGACAAATGAGCAACAATGAGACACATGGGAAACTATGAGACACATCGTCAACAATGAGACACATGGTCAACAATGAGACACATGGTCAACAATGAGACACATGGGCAACAATGAGACACATTTGCAACAATGAGACACATGGTCAACAATGAGACACATGGGCAACAATGAGACACATGGTCAACAATGAGACACATGGGCATCAATGAGACACATGGTCAAAAATGAGTGACATGGTCAACAATGAGACACATGGGCAACAATGAGATACATGGACAACAATGTGACACATGGTCAACAATGAGACACATGGGCAACAATGAGACACATGGGCAACAATGAGACACATGGTCAACAATGAGACACATGGTCAACAATGAGAGACATGGTCAACAATGAGACACATGGGCAACAATGAGATACATGGGCAACAATGTGACACATGGTCAACAATGAGACACATGGGCAACAATGAGACACATGGTCAACAATGAGACACATGGGCAACAATGAGATACATGGGCAACAATGTGACACATGGTCAACAATGAGACACATGGGCAACAATGAGACACATGGGCAACAATGTGACACATGGTCAATAATGAGACACATGGGCAACAATGAGACACATGGGCAACAATGTGACACATGGTCAACAATGAGACACATGAGCAACAATGAGACACATGGGCAACAATGAGACACATGGGCAACAATGTGACACATGGGCAACAATGAGACACATGGGCAACAATGAGACACATGGGCAACAATGTGACACATGGGCAACAATGAGATACATGTGCAACAATAAGACACATGGGCAACAATAAGACACATGGGCAACAAATGTGACACATGTGCAACAATAAGACACATGGGCAACAATAAGACACATGGGCAACAAATGTGACACATGTGCAACAATAAGACACATGGGCAACAATGAGACACATGGGCAACAATGTGACACATGGTCAACAATGAGACACATGGGCAATAATGAGACACATGGGCAACAATGAGACACATGGGCAACAATGTGACACATGGGCAACAATGAGACACATGGGCAACAATGAGACACATGGGCATCAATGTGACACATGGTCAACAATGCGACACATGGGCAACACTGAGACACATGGGCAACAATGTGACACATGGGCAACAATGAGACACATGGGCAACAATGTGACACATGGTCAGCAATGAGACACATGGGCAACAATGTGACACATGGGCAACAATGAGACACATGGTCAACAATGTGACACATGGGCAACACTGAGACACATGTGCAACAATGAGACACATGGACAACAATGAGACACATGGGCAACAATGTGACACATGGTCAACAATGAGACACATGGGCAACAATGTGACACATGGGCAACAATGAGACACATGGGCAACAATGTGACACATGGGCAACAATGAGACACATGGGCAACAATGAGACACATGGTCAACAATGAGACACATGGGCAACAATGAGACACATGGGCAACAATGTGACACATGGTCAACAATGAGACACATGGGCAACAATGAAACACATAGGCAACAATGAGACACATGTGCAACAATGAGACACATGGGCAACAATGAGACACATGGTCAACAATGAGACACATGGGCAACAATGAGACACATGGGCAACAATGAGACACATGTTCAACAATGAGACACATGGTCAACAATGAGACACATGGGCAACAATGAGACACATGGGCAACAATGTGACACATGGGCAACAATGAGACTCATGGGCAACAATGAGACACATGGTCAACAATGAGACACATGGGCAGCAATGAGACACATGGGCAACAATGAGACACATGGGCAACAATGAGACACATGGTCAACAATGAGACACATGGTCAACAATGAGACACATGGGCAACAATGAGACACATGGGCAACAATGAGACACATGGTCAACAATGAGACACATGGGCAACAATGAGACACATGGGCAACAATGAGACACATGGGCAACAATGAGACACATGGTCAACAATGAGACACATGGTCAACAATGAGACACATGGGCAACAATGAGACACATGGGCAATAATGAGACACATGGGCAACAATGAGACACATGGTCAACAATGAGACACATGGGCAACAATGAGACAGATGGGGAACAATGAGACACATGGGGAAAAATGAGACACATGGTCAACAATGAGACACATGGGCAACAATGAGACACATGGGCAACAATGAGACACATGGGGAACAATGAGACACATGGGCAACAATGAGACACATGGACAACAATCGCGTCCTTACGATTTCGAGGGTTATTTTTTTGTTATTTTATTCCTGTTTTTCTATCTCTTTTACCTTGCTGTTCTTCCTCTCCCTCTCTCCTCCCTCCTTATATCTCCATTTCCCATCCTCCAACTGCTGCTTCCCTCAGCCACTCCTCTTCCTCTTTCAATCTCTATCTCCCCTCTCTTCCCTTCCCCTCCCTCCCCTACCTCAGGAAGTCTCTGTGTATTGTTTTTATTCCCAGGAGACGCAAGTGTTGTGTACGTCTCTGTTATAGTACACTCAGGCCCGATATATTATGTAACTCTGACCGTCCTAAGAAAAAGAACATCAATATGGATATAAAGCCGATGTTTCACTCACTATTTATGCACTGGACTGATTTCTCGTTCACTCTCTACATTTTGAGTGATGTTTCACTCACTGTCTGTACACTGACTGATTCTTCGATGAACATTTCTAATTATTTCAGAAAATCGAGATAAGTAAAAGAGAGTTAACCGAGACTTAAAAAATTCTGGCCCTGGATGCTCATTTTACCTCACTCATATTAGCATTCTAGTATTAATGGAATGCGCTAAACCCATAAGGTTTGCTGGTGCTCTGTGTGGTTTGGCCAAGGAACGACTATTGCTGAGGTCTTCTTGGTCATTGACCGAGGCTCTTAGTCGTTTCTCTGATAAGGAACGAGTAAATTGAGATTTGATCACTCTTATTTTGAACTGTCAAGTGGAGCGGCAACCTTCACCGGAGATCACGTTCTTCGTAATACTTTTCGCCGGCTGTTGGTGGACTATGACCACGTATGGCTCCGATTTCCTCCTCTCCCTTGGATTTTGACGCAGAGACATCTGTTGGAAGGTGATGATGTTGTCAGCTCTTACTGTCTGTGATGATGATGAAGCCTCATTCGCCATTCTTCACCTCTTCTTCTCTTCCTGAAGAACCAACTTTGCAACAGTCTCTTCCGTCCTTTCTGTTTCCTTATCGAGGGATCCCACTTCGCCTTCCAGGTTCCTGATGAGCCAGCATGAAAATTCTGATCCTCTTTGGTCTTCATGATGGAAGGAGCGCTCGTATGGGCCACGACCAACAGGTACACAAGGTTGCTTCGGCATACCTCATCATCATTCTTTCTCTGCGTCTGGCTGTTCTTTTTCTTCAAGAAAATCGCCTTTGAGGAGGACGAGGACCTTGTCAGTGGTATGTTTTTTTTCCCTCTTGATGGCAATTTTGTCTTTCGTCCAAGCATATTCTGTATCACTGTAAACCGCTTCTGCTCTTGTCTTCAACCTGTTCTCCAAATCAACCTGAAGTATACAAGAGAACAAAAGCAAGTGACCAGCACAATGCAGCTTCGAACTCAGAATCTTCTCTTCATATTTAGGCTAGGTTAGGTAAGGTTTGTCAGGAAACAGGACAAATTTTTCCTGACGTTTTAGCCATATGATGACCCGAAGCTGGAGCTTTTGGTCATCTGACCGAGGCCTTCCGTTGGCTTATCCCTCCACCTCACTTTAAAAATTGAGGTTATACATTCTTCAGACTTATCAAAGAGAGAAAATCAGTGTTTTTTCTCCACATTTCTCCAAGTACAACCTTAGACTGCTGAAGGTATTAATATCCTCTGAAGTAAAAAAGAAATATAATGCGATTGACGCATTGCAAAAATAAAATAACCCCATTAATGATATCTGTTTCGAACATTGCTAGAAGAGAAGGTTGAACATCAAGAACACTGACTGCTTTGCTAACGTAATAGGCACAGAATATGCCAAAAGGAATATCGACTTCAAGCAATTACCCCGGTTACTTTCCCTACAGATTTATATGCTCTCCAATTCATTCTACTTTGTTCCATTCTCTCTAAATGACCAAACCGTATCAACAGTCCCTCTTTAGCCCTCTGACTAATACTTTTAGTAACTCCACACCTCCTCTCAATTTTCACACTACGAATTCTGTGCATAAATATTTACACTATACATTGCCCTTAGACACGACATCTCCACTGCCTCCCGCCGCCTCCTCGCTGCAGCATTTATAACCCAGGCTTCACACCCATATAAAAGTGTTGGTATCACTATACATGTACTCTCTTACATTACCTTCTTTACATCCATGGATAACTTTTTTTGTCTCCACATATACCTCAACGCACCACTCACCTTTTTTCCTTAATCAATTCGATGGTTGACCTCATCCTTCATAAACCTATCCGCTGACAAGCCAACTCCCAAATATCTGAAAGCATTCACTTCTTCAATACTCCGTCCCTTTACTGTGATATCTAATTTTTCTTTATCTAAATCGTTTGATACCCTCGTCACCTTACTCTTATCTATGTTCATTTTCAACTTCTACTTTTACACACTCTCCCAAACTCGTCCACTAACCTTTGCAACTTTTCTTTAGACTCACCCATAAGCACAGTTCATCAGCAAAATGTAACTGTGTCAACTCTCATTTTGTATTTGATTCCCCATAATTTAATCCCAGCCCTCTCCTCAACACCCTAGCATTTACTTCTTTTACAACCCCATCTATAAATATATTAAACAACCATGGTGACATTACACATCCCTATCTAAGACCTACTTTTACCGGGAAGTATTCTCCCTCTCTTCTACACACCCTAACCTGAGCCTCACTATCCTCATAAAAACTCTTTACAGCATTTAGTAACTTACTACCTATTCCATACAGTTGCAACATCTGCCACATTGCTCCCCTATCCACTCTATCATATGCCATTTCTAAATTCATAAATGCAATGAAAACTTCCCTACCTTTATCTAAATACTGTTCACATATATTCTTCAATGTGAACACCTGATCGACACATCCCCTACCAATTCTAAAGCCTCCCTGCTCATTTGCAATCCTGCTCTCTGTTTTACCTTTATTTTTTTAAATAATAGCCCTATCATACACTTCAAATGTTATAATCAGTAGGTTTATTCCCCTAGAATTTTTACATTTATTAAACAATATATATATATGTATATATATATATTTATATATATATATATATATATATATATATATATATATATATATATATATATATATATATATATATATATATATATATATATATGAACATAAGAAAGAAGGAACACTGCAGCAGGCATACTGACCCATGCGAAGCAGGTCCATGTCCCACCCCACCCTCCCGGATTAGCCCAATGACCCACTTAGTCAGGTCACTTCCACTTAAGGAAGGAGCAAAGCATCAGACCTAGTAGCACAAGCTAGTCAGGTCCAACTCACACCCACTCACACCCACTGATGTATTTATCTAACCTATTTTTAAAACTAAACAACGTTTTAGCGTCTATAATTGTACTCGATAGTTTATTCCACTCATCCATAACTCTATTACCAAACCAGTGTTTTCCTATAGCCTTCCTGAATCTGATTTTTTCCAACTTGAAACCATTGCTGCGAGTCCTGTCTTGGCCGGAAAATTTCAGCACACTATTTACATCCCTTTAATTTATTCCTGTTGTCCATTTATACACTTCGATCACATCCCCCCTAATTCTACGCCTTTCGAGAGAGTGCAGATTCAGGGCCCTCAGTCTATCCTCATATGGAAGATTTCTGATACATAGGATCAACTTTGTCATACTCCTCTGTACGTTTTCCAGTGCATTTATATCCATTCTGTAATACGGTGACCAAAACTGTGCAGCATAATCTAAATGAGGCCTAGCCAAGGATATATAGAGTTGGAGAACAATCTGAGGACTTCTATTATTTATATTTCTAGATATGAAGCCAAGAATTCTGTTAGCTTTATTGCGAACACTAATGCATTGTTGTCTTGGTTTTAGATTACTGCTAACCAGAACTCCTAAATCCTTTTCGTAATCAGTAGTATTAAGATCTACATTATTTAGTTTATATGTGGCATGATTATTTTCTTGTCCAACATTTAGAACTTTGCATTTGTCAATATTAAACTACATCTGCCACTTCTCAGACCATTGCATCATTGTATTCAAATCATCTTGGAGTGCTCTAGTGTCCTCACCAGAATGAACTGGACGGCCTATTTTGGTGTCATCAGCAAATTTGCTTATGTCGCTATTTATTCCCTCATCTATGTCGTTTATGTAAATTGTGAACATCAACGGGCCCAACGCTGACCCCTGAGGAACACCGCTTTTGACGTGCCTCCATTCTGATTTCTCCCCATTTATGCAAACTCTCTGCTGCCTATTTGTTAGCCATGCCTCTACCCAGGAAAAAATTTCTCCTTCTATTCCGTGTGCCATAAGTTCCTCAATAGCCTCTGATGTGGGACTCTATCGAAAGCCTTACTAAAATCTATATACTCAGTATCATATTCATTACCATGATCTGCCTCCTCAAACACTTTAGTGAAAAAAATTAGTAAATTCGTAAGACGGGAACGCCCCTTTTTAAAACCGTGTTGAGATTCATTAATCAATCTGTGCCTGTCAAGATGGCTACGAATTGCTACGGCAATTATTGATTCCATAAATTTTCCCACTGTGGAGGTAAGGCTTATTGGTCTATAGTTCGAAGCCAAGGACCTGTCACCTGCCTTGTAAATAGGTATTACATTTGCCATTTTCCGCTTATCAGGCACTATGCCAGTTTGTAGTGATATGTTGAAAAGATTAGCCAAAAGTTTGCTAAGTTCCTCTTAACATTCCTTTAACACCCTTGTAAACAGTTCATCAGGGCCTGGGGATTTGTTAGGTTTTAATTTCTCTATTTGTCTGAGGACCATGTCACTAGTTACCGCAGTTGTGCATAGTTTATTATCGTCCTGTTCTACATAATCTATTATTTCAGGAATTTTGCTAGTATTTTCCTGGGTAATAACTGAGAGGAAGTAGGTATTGAAAATTTCACACATATCCCTATCACTGTCAGTGATCTGACCAGAGTTACTCTTAAGTGGGCCTATCTTGTCCCTAATCTTACTTCTGTATACCTGAAAGAACCCTTCTGGGTTAGTCTTCGAATCCCTTGCGACCTTAGCCTCATAACCCCTTTTTGCTTTTCTTATTCCTTTTTTTATTTCTCTCTTTGACTGAATATATTGATTTCTTAACTGCCCATCCCCTCTTTTGATACGCCTATATATGCCTCTCTTTTGACCAATGAGATGTTTTAATCTATTGTTCATCCATTTGGGATAATTTTTGTTAGATCTAATTTCCCTACTCGGAGCAGAAGTTGTCTGGGAAGCTAGAACTATGCTCTGAAAAACGTCATATTGGCAACCAAGATCACCTACCTGACCCATAGTCAGGTCATCCCAATTTAGCCCACCCAGGTAATTTTTCAGTCCCATGAAATCGGCCAAGCGAAAGTCTGGGACAGAGATTTGATTGCAGTTATCTGGGTAATTCCAAGATATATTGAAACTAAGTGATTTGTGATCACTTTCCCCAAGCTCATCATTAACCTCAAAATTATTAATTAATGATTCTTTGTTGGCAAGAACTAAGTCAAGCAGATTGTTTCCTCTAATTGGTTCTGTCACAAACTGTTCTAAAAAGCAATCCTGAACCGCATCAAGAAAGTCACTAGACTCAAGATTTCCTGTCATATTGTTCCAATCAATTTGTCTAAAGTTAAAATCTCCATTAACACAACATTTTCATATCTAGATGCCTTATGAATTTCGTCCCATAACAGCTTACTGAATTCCCTGTCAAGGTTTGGGGGCCTATAAATCACACCCAAAATTAATTTGTCACGACCCTCGAGAAACTGTAGCCAAACAGATTCTGTGTTCGATGTTTCTACTCTTATATAATGTCTAAGACAACAATTTAAATTACCTCTGACATACATCGCCACTCCACCACCCTTCCTGCTGACCCTATCAGTGTGGAATAGTTTATAACCCTGTATGTTTCATTCAGAAGGCATTTCTCTATTTTTCAGGATGAACCAGGTCTCAGTTACAGCAATAATATCCATATTACCTGCGCTTGCAAGTAATCTTAGCTCATCTATCTTATTTCTTAGACTCGTACTATTTGTATAGTAAACCTTAAGGGAGCTAGTCACTCGTTGCCCTCTACTATCTCTCTTTGCTTGTTGATCAATTGATTTGCCTTTACTAGCAACTTTATTTTGAACATTGTCTTTTAAACATATCCCTGAGGTATCCCGGTAATATCTGCTGTTTTCAGCCCTAATACTGCAGCCTGATTGTTTCCCACAAACACATATTCCTCTATAATCTATCAGTTTAAAGTCCTAGACAAGTCATCAATTACTCTCTCAATCGAATTGGCTAATGCAACCACTCCAACCCCAGAGAGATGAGCCCCATCCCTTGCATGCATATCATGTTTGCCATAGAATTTGTCGCAGTTATCAGATTGCAAGTTCCTTGCAAGCCTTGAAGCCTTTTTATCCACTTCGAGGCTCTGGGTCCCACAATTTACACCAGAGGTGGACCCCATATATATGTATATATATATATATATATATATATATATATATATATATATATATATATATATATATATATATATATATATATTTATATATATATATATATATATATATATATATATATATATATATATATATATATATATATATATATATATATATATATATATGCAAAACATCCCCTCTGAAAGAATAGAGAAATTCCAAGCGCTTTCGTGACTACTCACATTATCCTTGATAATGTGAGTAGTCACGAAAGCGATTGGAATTTCTCTATTCTTTCAGAGTGGTTGTTTTGCATATTCTGAAATCACCTGTTTACTGTGATCTTATTGCATATATATATATATATATATATATATATATATATATATATATATATATATATATATATATATATATATATATATATATATATATATATATATATATATATATATATATATATATATATATATATATATATATATATATATATATATATATATATATATATATATATATATATATATATATATATATGTCGTGCCGAATATGTAAAACTGGTCAATTAGCAAGAACTCATTTAAAATTAAGTCCTTTCCAAAATTTTCTCTTATGAATTTAAAGATATATTTTTTCATTAATGTTAATGTAAAAATTTATAATTTTGCACCAAAAGAATCTTAGAAAACTTACCTAACCTTATTACAACAAGAGCAATTTATTTTACCCTAACCCAACTAAATATATTTTAAACACGTTTACAGTAATTTAGTACTAAGCAAACACAATCAAAAATATTTTTTTCGTTATTTTCAGAATGATTTTGGCGAAACTATTGCATACACAAATTTTCACTTGTCCTATATGGCAAGATGAGCGTTGCTATTTAAGCCAAGATCGCAAGATCTGCCTATTCGGCACGACATATATATATATATATATATATATATATATATATATATATATATATATATATATATATATATATATATATATATATATATATATATATATATATATATATATATATATATATATATATATATATATATATATATGTCAAGGCAGGATATGCATACGGAGAATGGCAGTAGCAGTATTGCTACACTTATTCTCGTTCCCTCCTTAACCTCTTCCTTCTTCCTCCTTCCCCTTCTCCCCCCCTCTTCCTTCCCTTAGCCACAGTTATGAGAGAGCAATAACGGAGAAGACGGTCACTTCCAGGGTCTGCCGCACCGCATTTATGGCCACTTCTGACGCTCAAGAAGAATCGAATGTCCTCCCTGAGTTATTATTTGCCTTCACTATTTATCCCTCTTATCTTACACACACACACACACACACACACACACCCGCACTTGATAAAGCACGTCAAGAAACTAGAGAAAATACAAAGGTTTGCAACAAGGTTAGTTCCAGAGCTAAGGGGAATGTCCTATGAAGAAAGATTAAGGGAAATCGGCCTGACGACACTGGAGGACAGGAGGGTCAGGGGAGACATGATAACGACATATAAAATACTGCGTGGAATAGACAAGGTGGACAAGGACAGGATGTTCCAGGGAGGGGACACAGAAACAAGAGGCCACAATTGGAAGTTGAAGACACAAATGAGTCAGAGAGATAGTAGGAAGTATTTCTTCAGTCATAGAGTTGTAAGGCAGTGGAATAGCCTAGAAAATGACGTAGTGGAGGCAGGAACCATACACAGTTTTAAGACGAGGTTTGATAAAGCTCATGGAGCGGGGAGAGAGAGGGTCTAGTAGCAACCGGTGAAGAGGCGGGGCCAGGAGCTAGGACTCGACCCCTGCAACCACAAATAGGTGAGTACAAATAGGTGAGTACACACACACACACACACACACACACACACACACACACACACACACACACACACACACACACACACACACACACACACACACACACGGGGAAGGGCAAAGAAGACATAGTATAGGCTAGGTGGGCCAAAGACTGTAAACCTCACTCAAGGAAAAGGATTTTGGGGTTTACCTGGAGTTTACCTGGAGAGAGTTCCGGGGGTCAACGCCCCCACGGCCCGGTCTGTGACCAGGCCTCCTGGTGAGGCCTGAGGTGAGTATAATACCGAGCACATCTCCTGAGGCACACGTCAACCAGATAACTGCTGCAGCATATGGGCGCCTGGCAAACCTGAGAATTGCGTTCCGATACCTCAGCAAGGAATTGTTCAAGACTCTGTACACCGTGTACGTCACGCCCATACTGGATTATGCAGCACCAGTTTGGAACCCACACGTAGCCAAGCACTTCAAGAAATTAGAGAAAGTGCAAAGGTTTGCAACAAAACTAGTTTCAGAGCTAAAGGGAATGTCCTACAAAGAAAGGTTGAGGGAAATCGGCCTGACAACACTTTAGGACAGTAGGGTTAGGCGAGACATGATATCGACATACAAAATACTCCGCGGAATTGATAAGGTGGACAGAGACAGGATGTTGCAAAAATGGGACGCAGCAATAAGGGGTCACAATTGGAAGTTGAAGACTCAGATGAATCATAGGGATGTTAGGAAGTATTTCTTCAGTCACAGAGTTGTCAGGAAGCAGAATAGTCTGGGAAGTAACGTAGTGGAGGCGGGAACCATACATACTTTTAAGATGAGGTTTAATGAAGCTCATGGAGCAGGGGGAGAGAGGACCTAGTAACTACCAGTGAAGAGGCGAGGCCAAGAGCTATGACTCGACCCCTGCAACCACAATCAGGTGCAATTACGTGAATACACGTACAGGTACCAACTCGAACTTTGCGTCAGGAGGTCTACTTGAAATAGCATGAGTATATTCTTACTGAATAATGGTCCCGCTTACTACTAACAAAAAAAAAATACATTGAATAGCTTTAGCGTGTTCTGATAATGCATGTACATATATGTATTATGTAAATGATGAATATTATCATGCCAGCTAGGAGAGACAACAAACAGGCTACAATAATATTATCATGCCAGCTAGGAGAGACAACAAACAGGCTACAATAATATTATCATGCCAGCTAGGAGAGACAACAAACAGGCTACAATAATATAATCATGCCAGGTAGGAGAGACAACAAACAGGCTACAGTCGTGGGGAGAAATAGTATTAATCTTCAATTGTTTTAGTAGATATGGAAATAGAGAGGAACCCAGTACAGCACTCCTTGACACCACCCTGCCCACTCCTTGACACCACCCTGCCCACTCCTTGACACCACCCTGCCCACTCCTTGACACCACCCTGCCCACTCCTTGACACCACCCTGCCCACTCCTTGACACCACCCTGCCCACTCCTTGACACCACCCTGCCCACTCCTTGACACCACCCTGCCCACTCCTTGACACCACCCAGCCCACTCCTTGACACCACCCTGCCCACTCCTTGACACCACCCAGCCCACTCCTTGACACCACTCAGCCCACTCCTTGACACCACTCAGCCCACTCCTTGACACCACCCTGCCCACTCCTTGACACCACCCTGCCCACTCCTTGACACCACCCAGCCCACTCCTTGACACCACCCAGCCCACTCCTTGACACCACTCAGCCCACTCCTTGACACCACTCAGCCCACTCCTTGACACCACTCAGCCCACTCCTTGACACCACCCAGCCCACTCCTTGACACCACTCAGCCCACTCCTTGACACCACTCAGCCCACTCCTTGACACCACTCAGCAAACTCCTTGACACCACCCAGCCCACTCCTTGACACCACTCAGCCCACTCCTTGACACCACTCAGCCCACTCCTTGACACCACTCAGCCCACTCCTTGACACCACCCAGCCCACTCCTTGACACCACCCTGCCCACTCCTTGACACCACCCAGCCCACTCCTTGACACCACCCAGCCCACTCCTTGACACCACTCAGCCCACTCCTTGACACCACCCTGCCCACTCCTTGACACCACCCTGCCCACTCCTTGACACCACCCTGCCCACTCCTTGACACCACCCTGCCCACTCCTTGACACCACCCTGCCCACTCCTTGACACCACCCTGCCCACTCCTTGACACCACCCAGCCCACTCCTTGACACCACCCAGCCCACTCCTTGACACCACCCTGCCCACTCCTTGACACCACCCAGCCCACTCCTTGACACCACCCAGCCCACTCCTTGACACCACCCTGCCCACTCCTTGACACCACTCAGCCCACTCCTTGACACCACCCTGCCCACTCCTTGACACCACCCTGCCCACTCCTTGACACCACTCAGCCCACTCCTTGACACCACCCAGCCCACTCCTTGACACCACCCAGCCCACTCCTTGACACCACTCAGCCCACTCCTTGACACCACCCAGCCCACTCCTTGACACCACCCTGCCCACTCCTTGACACCACTCAGCCCACTCCTTGACACCACCCAGCCCACTCCTTGACACCACCCAGCCCACTCCTTGACACCACTCAGCCCACTCCTTGACACCACCCAGCCCACTCCTTGACACCACACAGCCCACTCCTTGACACCACCATGCCCACTCCTTGACACCACCCTGCCCACTCCTTGACACCACTCAGCCCACTCCTTGACACCACCCAGCCCACTCCTTGACACCACCCTGCCCACTCCTTGACACCACCCAGCCCACTCCTTGACACCACCCAGCCCACTCCTTGACACCACCCTGCCCACTCCTTGACACCACCCAGCCCACTCCTTGACACCACCCAGCCCACTCCTTGACACCACCCTGCCCACTCCTTGACACCACCCAGCCCACTCCTTGACACCACCCAGCCCTCTCCTTGACACCACCCAGCCCACTCCTTGACACCACCCAGCCCACTCCTTGACACCACCCAGCCCACTCCTTGACACCACCCTGCCCACTCCTTGACACCACTCAGCCCACTCCTTGACACCACCCAGCCCACTCCTTGACACCACCCAGCCCACTCCTTGACACCACTCAGCCCACTCCTTGACACCACCCAGCCCACTCCTTGACACCACTCAGCCCACTCCTTGACACCACCCAGCCCACTCCTTGACACCACCCTGCCCACTCCTTGACACCACTCAGCCCACTCCTTGACACCACCCAGCCCACTCCTTGACACCACCCTGCCCACTCCTTGACACCACCCAGCCCACTCCTTGACACCACCCAGCCCACTCCTTGACACCACCCAGCCCACTCCTTGACACCACCCAGCCCACTCCTTGACACCACCCAGCCCACTCCTTGACACCACCCTGCCCACTCCTTGACACCACTCAGCCCACTCCTTGACACCACCCAGCCCACTCCTTGACACCACCCAGCCCACTCCTTGACACCACCCAGCCCACTCCTTGACACCACCCAGCCCACTCCTTGACACCACCCTGCCCACTCCTTGACACCACCCTGCCCACTCCTTGACACCACCCAGCCCACTCCTTGACACCACCCAGCCCACTCCTTGACACCACCCTGCCCACTCCTTGACACCACCCAGCCCACTCCTTGACACCACTCAGCCCACTCCTTGACACCACCTGCCCACTCCTTGACACCACCCTGCCCACTTCTTGACACCACCCAGCCCACTCCTTGACACCACCCAGCCCACTCCTTGACACCACCCTGCCCACTCCTTGACACCACCCAGCCCACTCCTTGACACCACCCAGCCCACTCCTTGACACCACCCTGCCCACTCCTTGACACCACCCTGCCCACTTCTTGACACCACCCACCCCACTCCTTGACACCACCCAGCCCACTCCTTGACACTACTCAGCCCACTCCTTGACACCACCCTGCCCACTCCTTGACACCACCCAGCCCACTCCTTGACACCACCCTGCCCACTCCTTGACACCACCCAGCCCACTCCTTGACACCACCCAGCCCACTCCTTGACACCACCCTGCCCACTCCTTGACACCACCCTGCCCACTTCTTGACACCACCCAGCCCACTCCTTGACACCACCCAGCCCACTCCTTGACACTACTCAGCCCACTCCTTGACACCACCCTGCCCACTCCTTGACACCACCCAGCCCACTCCTTGACACCACCCAGCCCACTCCTTGACACTACTCAGCCCACTCCTTGACACCACCCTGCCCACTCCTTGACACCACCCAGCCCACTCCTTGACACCACCCAGCCCACTCCTTGACACCACTCAGCCCACTCCTTGACACCACCCAGCCCACTCCTTGACACCACCCTGCCCACTCCTTGACACCACTCAGCCCACTCCTTGACACCACCCAGCCCACTCCTTGACACCACCCTGCCCACTCCTTGACACCACCCAGCCCACTCCTTGACACCACCCAGCCCACTCCTTGACACCACCCTGCCCACTCCTTGACACCACCCAGCCCACTCCTTGACACCACCCAGCCCACTCCTTGACACCACCCTGCCCACTCCTTGACACCACTCAGCCCACTCCTTGACACCACCCAGCCCACTCCTTGACACCACCCAGCCCACTCCTTGACACCACCCAGCCCACTCCTTGACACCACCCAGCCCACTCCTTGACACCACCCTGCCCACTCCTTGACACCACCCTGCCCACTCCTTGACACCACCCAGCCCACTCCTTGACACCACCCAGCCCACTCCTTGACACCACCCTGCCCACTCCTTGACACCACCCAGCCCACTCCTTGACACCACCCAGCCCACTCCTTGACACCACCCTGCCCACTCCTTGACACCACCCGGCCCACTTCTTGACACCCACCCAGCCCACTCCTTGACACCACCCAGCCCACTCCTTGACACTACTCAGCCCACTCCTTGACACCACCCTGCCCACTCCTTGACACCACCCAGCCCACTCCTTGACACCACCCTGCCCACTTCTTGACACCACTCAGCTCACTCCTTGACACCACCCAGCCCACTCCTTGACACCACCCTGCCCACTCCTTGACACCACCCAGCCCACTCCTTGAAACCACCCTGCCCACTCCTTGACACCACCCTGCCCACTCCTTGACACCACCCAGCCCACTCCTTGACACCACCCAGCCCACTCCTTGACACCACCCTGCCCACTCCTTGACACCACCCTGCCCACTCCTTGACACCACTCAGCCCACTCCTTGACACCACCCAGCCCACTCCTTGACACCACCCTGCCCACTCCTTGACACCACCCAGCCCACTCCTTGACACCACCCTGCCCACTCCTTGACACCACTCAGCCCACTCCTTGACACCACCCAGCCCACTCCGTGACACCACCCTGCCCACTCCTTGACACCACTCAGCCCACTCCTTGACACCACCCAGCCCACTCCTTGACACCACCCTGCCCACTCCTTGACACCACTCAGCCCACTCCTTGACACCACCCAGCCCACTCCTTGACACCACCCAGCCCACTCCTTGACACCACTCAGCCCACTCCTTGACACCACTCAGCCCACTCCTTGACACCACCCAGCCCACTCCTTGACACCACCCAGCCCACTCCTTGACACCACCCTGCCCACTCCTTGACACCACCCAGCCCACTCCTTGACACCACCCTGCCCACTCCTTGACACCACCCTGCCCACTCATTGACACCACCCAGCCCACTCCTTGACACCACTCAGCCCACTCCTTGACACCACTCAGCCCACTCCTTGACACCACCCAGCTCACTCCTTGACAACACCCAGCCCACTCCTTGACACCACCCTGCCCTCTCCTTGACACCACCCAGCCCACTCCTTGACACCACCCTGCCCACTCCTTGACACCACCCTGCCCACTCCTTGACACCACCCAGCCCACTCCTTGACACCTCCCTATCCACTCCTTGACACCACCCAGCCCTCTCCTTGACACCAGCCAGCCCACTCCTTGACACCACCCAGCCCACTCCTTGACACCACCCTGCCCACTCCTTGACACCACCCAGCCCACTCCTTGACACCACCCTGCCCACTCCTTGACAACACCCAGCCCACTCCTTGACACCACCCAGTCCACTCCTTGACACCACCCAGCCCACTCCTTGACACCACCCTGCCCACTCCTTGACACCACCCAGCCCACTCCTTGACACCACCCTGCCCACTCCTTGACACCACCCTGCCCACTCCTTGACACCACTCAGCCCACTCCTTGAAACCACCCAGCCCACTCCTTGACACCACTCAGCCCACTCCTTGACACCACTCAGCCCACTCCTTGACACCACCCTGCCCACTCCTTGACACCACCTTGTCCACTCCTTGACACCACCCAGCCCATTCCTTGACACCACCCAGCCCACTCCTTGACACCACCCAGCCCATTCCTTGAAACCACCCAGCCCACTCCTTGACACCACTCAGCCCACTCCTTGACACCACCCTGTACACTCCTTGACACCACCTTGTCCACTCCTTGACACCACTCAGCCCATTCCTTGACACCACCCTGCCCACTCCTTGACACCACCTTGTCCACTCCTTGACACCACCCAGCCCATTCCTTGACACCACCCAGCCCACTCCTTGACACCACCCAGCCCATTCCTTGAAACCACCCAGCCCACTCCTTGACACCACTCAGCCCACTCCTTGACACCACCCTGCCCACTCCTTGACACCACTCAGCCCACTCCTTGACACCACTCAGCCCACTCCTTGACACCACCCGGCCCACTCCTTGACACCACCCTGCCCACTCCTTGACACCACCCAGCCCACTCCTTGACACCACCCTGCCCACTCCTTGACACCACTCAGCCCACTCCTTGACACCACCCAGCCCACTCCTTGACACCACCCTGCCCACTCCTTGACACCACTCAGCCCACTCCTTGACACCACCCAGCCCACTCCTTGACACCACCCTGCCCACTCCTTGACACCACTCAGCCCACTCCTTGACACCACCCTGCCCACACCATGACACCACTCAGCCCACTCCTTGGCACCACTCAGCCCACTCCTTGACACCACTCAGTCCACTCCTTGACACCACCCAGCCCACTCCTTGACACCACCCAGCCCACTCCTTGACACCACCCTGCCCACTCCTTGACACCACCCAGCCCACTCCTTGACACCACTCAGCCCACTCCTTGACACCACTCAGCCCACTCCTTGACACCACCCAGCCCACTCCTTGACACCACCCAGCCCACTCCTTGACACCACCCTGCCCACTCCTTGACACCACCCTGCCCACTCTTTGACACCACCCTGCCCACTCCTTGACACCACCCTGCCCACTCTTTGACACCACCCAGCCCACTCCTTGACACCACCCTGCCCACTCCTTGACACCACCCAGCCCACTCCTTGACACCACTCAGCCCACTCCTTGACACCACCCTGTCCACTCCTTGACACCACCCAGCCCACTCCTTGACACCACCCAGCCCACTCCTTGACACCACCCAGCCCACTCCTTGACACCACCCTGCCCACTCCTTGACACCACCCAGCCCACTCCTTGACACCACCCTGCCCACTCCTTGACACCACCCTGCCCACTCCTTGACACCACTCAGCCCACTCCTTGACACCACTCAGCCCACTCCTTGACACCACCTTGTCCACTCCTTGACACCACTCAACCCACTCCTTGACACCACCCTGCCCACTCCTTGACACCACCTTGTCCACTCCTTGACACCATCCAGCCCATTCCTTGACACCACCCAGCCCACTCCTTGACACCACCCAGCCCATTCCTTGAAACCACCCAGCCCACTCCTTGACACCACTCAGCCCACTCCTTGACACCACCTTGTCCACTCCTTGACACCACTCAGCCCACTCCTTGACACCACCCTGCCCACTCCTTGACACCACCTTGTCCACTCCTTGACACCATCCAGCCCATTCCTTGACACCACCCAGCCCACTCCTTGACACCACCCAGCCCATTCCTTGAAACCACCCAGCCCACTCCTTGACACCACTCAGCCCACTCCTTGACACCACCCTGTACACTCCTTGACACCACCCTGTCCACTCCTTGACACCACCCAGCCTACTTCTTGGCACTACCCAGCCCAAGTCGTGACACCAACCTTCTTCCCTCTTGACATCACCCATCTTACTTCTTGACTCCACCCAGCCCACCTCTTGACA
This sequence comes from Cherax quadricarinatus, assembly GCF_038502225.1. Taxonomy (NCBI): domain Eukaryota; kingdom Metazoa; phylum Arthropoda; class Malacostraca; order Decapoda; family Parastacidae; genus Cherax; species Cherax quadricarinatus. The sequence goes on along the minus strand of NC_091310.1, from coordinate 34,830,856 downwards.
TCACCCAGCTCACTTCTTGACACCACCCAGCCCACTCCTGACATACCTCGATCCCTTCTTGACACTGTCACACTTATGTGAGTTTGAGTGTTCCATGATACTCTATACGAGACCAACTATGCTAGCACACAGCTCAAGTTAGTTACTGATATAATGTTAGCCAGTCCCTCGTGTGTTCCTGCTGCCAGGAATGTTGGGGTTTCTTCAGTTTCACCCCACATGATTACCCTCATTAGTTTGTAAGGCTGGTCAGTCAAGTTGCTACTGCTGGAAGCCATCCCTGGGAAATGCATGGATATGAATTTGAAAAAGGGGAATATAACCAGAATCTAAATATAGGTTTGGGGGAAAGAGGCTTGAAATCTCACTCAAGGTGAGTGAGGTTAGAAGTGAATGCTACAGTGAATGCTCGTTTGGCCGGTCTCAGAGTAAATTTCAGGACTCTCAGAAGAATCATTTATAACTCCTTATACGACATATGTCAGGTTCATCTTGGAGTACGCAGCACCAGCGTGGAACCCACTCCAGATGATGCATATCCAGAGACTAGAGAAAGTAAAGAGGTTTTCGATAAAACTAGTCCCGGAGCTAAAGATAACGAGCTGTGAGGAGAGATTAGGAGAACTTAACTTGACGACTTTAGCGAAGAGGAGCAGGGGAAATACTATAAAAAATACAAAATACAAAGTGGACTTGCTATGGCGGACAAGGATAGATTATTCGAGAGGCTGGGAACGGGTTCACGAGGGCACAGTTGGGAATTAAAGATTTAGATGAGTTACGCGCTTATCAGGAAATATTACTGCAGCCTCAGGATGATCAGAATGTGAAATGATCTTCACGAGGAAGTAGTGGAAGCAGCCTCTTACATGGTTTTAAGAACAAGTATGACAATGACAATTACGCTAAGAGGGAGTTAATCCGACAAGCGGTAAGTTAAGAGGCAGGGCCAGGAGCTGAGATTCGACCACACACACATAGACACACAAACACACACACACACACACACACACACACACACACACACACACACACACACACATACACACACACACACACACACACACACACACAGGATTATGCAGCATCAGTTTGGAACTCACACCTAGACATGCACGTAAGGAAATTAGAGAAAGTGCAAATGTTTGCAACAAGTCCTACGAGAAGAGGTTAAGGGAAATAGACCTGACGACACTGGAGGACAGGAGAGTTAGGGGGATATGATAACGACATATAAAATACTGAGAGGAATCAACAAGGTGAACAAAGACAGGATGTTCTAGAGATGGGACACAGCAACAAGGGGACACAGTTGGAAGTTGTAGGCTCAGATGTATCACAGGGATGTTAGGAAGTACTTCTTCAGTCACAGAGTTGTCAGGAAATTGAATAGTTTGGGAAGTGATGTACTGGAGGCAGGATCCATACACAGCTTTAAGAAGAGGTATGATAAAGCTCATGGAGCAGGAAGAGTGACCTAGTAGCGGCCAGTGAAGAGGCAGGGCCAGGACTTGTGACTCGATCCCTGTAACCACAACTAGGTGAGTACAACTAGGTGAGTACAACTAGGTGAGTACTGGAGCCAGGTATTACAAGGACCATTATGTTAAGAGCGAGTAAATCCGGCAAGCGGTAAGTTAAGAGGCAGGGCCAGGAGCTATGACTCGACTCCTGCAACCACAATTAGGTGAGTACACACACACACACACTCAGGGAGATACGTGCGTACACACTCTGGACTGTGTTCATTAATGGACTGCTTGTCAATTTGCATTACTTACTCCGAGTGTTTGCGTGTGTGTGTGTGTGTGTGTGTGTGTGTGTGTGTGAGAGAGAGAGAGAGAGAGAGAGAGAGAGAGAGAGAGAGAGAGAGAGAGAGAGAGAGAGAGAGAGAGAGAGAGAGAGAGAGAGAGAGAAAGAGAGAGAGATCTCTAAGTGTAGTCCTCAATGGAGCGGAATCAGCAAGGCATCCTATTGGGGCAAGTGTTCCACAAGGAAGCGTGCTGGGTCCACTGTTATGGAATGTCTACTTCAACGACCTTCTTCATCTCATCCCAGAATCACATGCACATGCAGACGACTGTACACTGACATTCACTTATCCAAGAGAAGAAATGCCAGCTTCTCTAAGTTACATCAATCATCAGCTGAGAGCTATATCAGCTTGGGGAAATAGATGGCAAGTAACATTTGCACCTGAGAAAACGCAAATGATGATCGTCTCTAGGCACCATGATGGTAATGCTGGTGCAGTAGTAAGGATGAATGGGAGGGTGTTGGCACCTGGAGAAGAAGTTGATATCCTTGGGGTGAAATTTGACTCCAAACTAACCATGAAGAACCATGTTGTAAATCTTGCAAACAAGGCAGCCAGGAAGCTTACAGCACTTCGCCGTATCTCGCATCTGCTTGACAGTAGGGGTTGCAAGATCCTGTACGAGGCACAAGTACGCTCACACCTTGAGTATGCTCCACTTTCTTGGTTTGCCTGCCCCCCCCTCTCATCTGCGACTGCTTGACAGAGTAGAGAACAGAGCAAGACGTCTCATCTCTCGCCTGGACCCATCCTGGATAGATCTGTCATTTCAGCAGAGCCTTCAACTTAGGAGGGATGTGGGTGGCCTTACTGTTATGTACAAGGCCAATATTGTCAAAATACCACACTTGGATCCACTTCGAGGACAGCGTGAAACAAGCTTTTATGCCACAAGACGGGCAGAAAGCAGCAACTTCACTCTGGCTGTACCCTTCTCCAGAACATCACTCCATCTGAGATCATACATACCCAGGATGACTCGAGTATGGAACACATTCGTACAGCATAATGATGTCAACGAGATAAAGTCAGTTGATCAAATGAAAATGCTGGCCCACAGATGGCTCCAACTTCATCCTGTTCCGTACTTGTATGTCTCATAACAATAAAAACGCTTTCAAATGAGCTGATGTAGGTAACAGCTCTTAGCTTGCCAATAAAGTTAGGAATCCTTAACCTGTAATATAGCTGTCAATAAAGCTAGGGATCCTTAACCTTGTCAAACCTTGTGTAAAAAAAAAAGAGAGAGAGAGAGAGAGAGAGAGAGACAGACAGACAGACAGACAGACAGACAGACAGACAGATAGACAGAGACAGAGACAGAGACAGAGAGAGACAGAGAGAGAGAGACAGACAGACAAACAGACAGAAAGAATGGAGAAAAGCACGCTATATTTGCCCGGGTAAACTCTCGAGGGGAGACAGCAGGCGAGCAGCAAGGGTGTACATTCATTCATCTCTGTCTGCCTCTGATGAATGACTCCCCAGTGTTGACATACAGTGTGATCAGCTGACTGGGTGTAGCAGCCCCGGTCAGCTGTTTCCCAGTGTTAACGTTTAGTGTGATCAGCTGACTCGGTCAGCTGTTTTGCTGCGCCTCTTTTAACAATAAAGGAAGCTAAACGCCTTTACCACTGCAGTAATATAAGAAAGATACCAGAGTAAAGATAGACTTTAAACATTACCGAACACCAGCCCACTTATTGCCGCTCCAACCCACCCACAAGCCCACCAACCCACCCACAAGCCCACCTACCCACCCACACGCCGTCCTACAGATATTTAAATACGATATTACATATCGAATATTTATTACAAGCAATTATATTTTGAATATATTTCTTGTCTAATTTGTGTTAGAAATTATAGCTACAATATTGTTAACAAATTATATCGTAGATTTTAGATAATGACGATACTGTTAATCCCATTTAGTTAATTGGTGCTTCTGTGGTATAAATGATGGAGGGTTTATCTCAGTGTGTGTGGGACAGAGAGAGAGAGAGAGAGAGAGAGAGAGAGAGAGAGAGAGAGAGAGAGAGAGAGAGAGAGAGAGAGAGAGAGAGAGAGAGAGAGAGAGAGAGAGAGAGACAGAGAGAGAGAGAGAGAAAGAGAAAGAGAGGGAGAGACATAAGAAAGAAGGAACACTGTAACAGGCCTACTGACCCATGCGAAGCAGGTCCATGTCCCCCCCCCGGATTAGCCCAATGACCCACCCAGTCTGACCATCTCCACTCAAGGATGGAGCACTGCACCAGACCCAACAGCACAAGCTAGTCAGGTACAACTCACACCCGCCCACACCCACTCATGTATTTATCTAACCTATTTTTAAAACTACACAACGTTTTAGCCTCAATAACTGTACTCGGGAGTTTGTTCCACTCATCCACAACTCTATTACCAAACCAGTGTTTTCCTATATCCTTCCTGAATCTGAATTTTTCCAACTTGAAACCATTGCTGCGAGTCCTGTCTTGGCTGGAAATTTTGAGCATGCTATTTACATCCCCTTTATTTATTCCTGTTTTCAATTTATACACCTCGATCATATCCCCCCTAATTCTACGCTTCTCGAGAGAGTGCAGATTCAGGGCCCTCATAGGGAAGATTTCTGATACATGGGATCAACTTTGTCATCCTCCTCTGTACGCCCTCCAGAGCATTTATATCCATTCTGTAATACGATGACCAGAACTGAGCAGCATAGTCTAAATGAGGCCTAACCAAGAATATATAGAGTTGAAGAACAACCTGAGGACTTCTATTATTTATACTTCTAGATATGAAGCCAAGAATTCTTTTAGCTTTATTGCGAACACTAATGCACTGTTGTCTTGGTTTTAGATTACTGCTAACCAGAACTCCTAAATCCTTTTCGCAAACAGTAGTATTAAGATCTACATTATTTAGTTTATATGTGGCATGGTTATTTACCTGTACAACATTTAGAACTTTGCATTTGTCAATATTAAACTGCATCTGCCACTTCGACCATTGCATCCGTCTATTCAAATCATCCTGGAGTGCTCTAGTGTCCTCATTTGAATGAACTGGACGGCCTATTTTGGTGTCATCAGCAAATTTGCTTATGTCGCTATTTATTCCCTCATCTATGTCGTTTATGTAAATTGTGAACAACAACGGGCCCAACACTGACCCCTGAGGAACACCGCTTGTGACGTGCCCCCATTCTGATTTCTCCCCATTTATGCAAACTCTGCTGTCTATTTGTCAGCCATGCCTCTACCCAGGAAAAAATTTCTCCTCCTATTCCGTGTGCCTTAAGTTTCCTCAACAGTCTCTGGTGTGGGACTCTATCGAAAGCCTTACTGAAGTCCATATACGCAATATCATATTCATTACTATGATCTACCTCCTCAAACACCTTATTGAAAAAAGTTAGTAAATTCGTAAGACAGGAACGCCCCTTTGTAAAACAGTGTTGAGATTTATTAGAGAGAGAGAGAGAGAGACAGAGAGAGAGACAGAGAGAGAGAGAGAGAGAGAGAGAGAGAGAGAGAGAGAGAGAGAGAGAGAGAGAGAGAGAGAGAGAGAGAGAGAGAGAGAGAGAGAGAGAGAGAGAGAGAGAGATAGAGAGAGAGAGACAGACAGAACCTCACTATCTCCTTACTGACGTTTAAAATTGTCTACACACATCTGAAGTGAGAGACTGTCTACGTCTGATTGAGGTGAGACAGCATCTACCTCTGACACATGCAGACACACTCAGAAAATCATACATGCATCTGTGTATCATACATGTCATAAATGTATAGCATACATAATTATATATGAATAACTTATTTATGATTTTCACGCATCTGTGGGGGGGGGGGGGGGAGGGCTTAGCTAAGCAATTTGTTGCTAACCAGCGTGCAGTCACAGAGATGTATCAATGACAGCTGCATCAGTGACAGCAGCATCAAGGACAGGTGTGTCAACGACAGATGTGTCAACGAGAGATAAAGATACATCACAGATACTGAGCTCAAAATATACATTTGGCTTAATTTTAATATTGAACTTAGAAACTAAACACAAACGCACACACACACACACACACACACACACCTAGTCAAGCACGTCAAGAAATTAGAGAAAGTGCAAAGGTTTGCAACAAGACTAGTCCCAGAGCTACGGGGATTGTCCTATGAAGAAAGGTTGAGGGAAATCGGCCTGACGACACTGGAGGCCAGGAGGGTCAGGGGAGACATGATAACGACATATAAAATACTGCGCGGAATAGACGAGGTGGACAAAGACGGGATGTTCCAGAGATGGGACACAGACACAAGAGGTCACAATTGGAAGTTGAAGACTCAGATGAATCAAAGGGATGTTAGGAAGTATTTCTTCAGTCATAGAGTAGTCAGGCCATGGAATAGCCTAGAAAGTGATGTGGTGGAGGCAGGAACCATACATAGTTTTAAGGCGAGGTATGATAGAGCTCATGGGGCAGGGAGAGAGAGGACCTAGTAGCAATCAGCGAAGAGGCGGGGCCAGGAGCTGTGACTCGACCCCTGCAACCACAAATAGGTGAGTACAAATAGGTGAGTACACACACACACACACACACACACACACACACACACACACACACACACACACACACACACACACACACACACATACACACACACACACACACACACACACACACACACACACACACACACACACACACACACACACACACACACACACACACACACACACACACACACACACACACACACACATACACACATGCACATATACACACACACACACACACACACACACACGCACGCACACACACACACACACACACACACACACACACACACACACACACACACACACACACACACACACACACACACACACACACACACACACACACACACACACACTGGAGGATTAGTTTAGTGTGAAACAAAACACCGACCGAGGGAAGGGGAACAAAAGGCTCCAAAGGATGCGTAAATAAAAAAAAAAGTAGGAAGAATGGGAATGAAAGATAATTGTGAAAGAACAAAAGCCTCAGAGAATGGAAGAGGAAGTGGCAAAATTGTGAGAGAATGGCGAGCGAATGAGGTCAATAACAGAGGGGAGGAGAGAACAGAGGAAAGTGAGAAAAAGGATAAAAAAAAGAAAAACAGATCAGACAAGTGAACTGGGAATGGCTAACAAGGAAATTTGGAAAGGCAGATAAGGAAAGATAAGATAAGATAAGATTAGAGAAGAAAAGAGAAGAGAAGAGAATTTGGAAAACTCGCAGCTTGCCACCCCTGACTGGAACACTTTTCTCCTTAGATGATGTTGATAATCACGGGAACACCTTCGTTGAAGTTATCCTCAATCTGCAACAAAGGCAGTATGTGACGAAGCCCTCAAGGCAGCCTTGGCTTGGCTTTCATTGTCGAGAGTCCGCTACTCCCAAGTACAAGGCTTGGAGAAGGTACAAGAGACGTCTCCCTATCTATAACAGGAACCTGCTCAGGCAAGCCTGTTGGCAAATGGAAGAAGTCCAGAACTGAGCCATCTCTAGATGGGAGACTGACATAAAGTGAAAACTGGCATCAGGAAGGGTGGACTCTAAAACCTATTGGTTCTTGGTCAAGGGCCATTAGGTTATCCACCTGATGAAATCATTCCATCTTTAAATACACAGGTTGAAACTGTCTCGACCAGCAGTCAAGAAAACGCTTATATTTTTGCTGAACACTTTGTTACGAAGATACAAGTTCCTGATCCACTTAAGAAACTTCCTTTACTAAGTAAAAAATAAAAGGTGTATCTCCTTAAATTTCTGGACCAGGAAAAGGTTGTGGCCCCAGATAAGTTGAGCCCAAGATTGCAGAGTAGATGTGCAGACCAGCTAGCATAGCTTCTAACTCGCATCTATCAGCACTACCTAGCACAGTGCAAATGGGCTTCTCCGTGGAAAGAGGCAAATTTAGTCTCTTTTCACAAAATGAAAGCAAAGTGGAAAGCAGCAACTACAGACCAGCGTAACTCTTACCAATAACTGGGTAAAATTCTTGAGACCATAATCTCACGGCAAATGACAATATTTTTGACTAGCTCTCACTTCTCTCTGACCTTCAGTATGGTTTCAGTAACGATGATGGCCCTATTGCTGATCTCATGTTCAGCCTCTCCACCATGCGGCATCAGTCACTAGATGAATACAAAATCAGCTATGTAGTTGCACTGGACATTGCTGATGTTTTCGACTGAATATAGCACCAGGAACTCTTGGCAAGCACTGGGAATCGCCAGCTCTGGTAGATCTCTAAGAGTAGTTCTTAACGAAGAGTCAACAAGATACTGTGTATATGCAGGTGTTCCGTAGGGAAGTGTGTTTGGGCCACTGTCATGGAATATCTACTGCAATGACCTTCTTCAACTCATCCTAGAATTCCAAGCCTATGCAGACGATTGTACCCTGATATGTACTTATCCAAGAGAGGAAATGCCATCTGCTCTAAGTTACATCAATCACCAGCTTACGGCTATATCAGCCGTGGGAAAACGATGGCAGGTTACACTAACTTCTGAGAAAGTACGAAGGATGACGGTCTCTAGGCAGCATGAAGTTAATGCTGGAGCAGTGGTAAGAATGAATGAAAGAGAGTTAGATTTTGGGGATGAGGTGGATATCCTGTGGGTGAAATTTGACTAAAAAATGTCTATGAAGAATCATTATGGACAGAATAAGAGAACCGAGCTAGACGACTCATCTCTCGCCTGGACCCAGCCTAGACAGACCTGTCATTTCAGTAGAGTCTTAACGCTGGAGGGATGCGACAAGTTATGTAATAGGCCAATATTGTCAAGGTACCACACTTGGCTCCACTCCGAGGACAGCGAGAAGACAGCATCTGTACCACAAGACGGGCAGTAAACAGCAGCTACACTCTGAGATCATTTATTCATAGGATAACTCGAGTCTGGAACACGTTCATACAGCGTGTACAGCCCAGTTGAGGCTGTGTTGTATGTACAGTACAGCTGGTAGAGCTTGGAGATTAAATGTCGAACGGGGCAGCCTAAGACAGAGATGTTTAAAAACTGGAAGTGTTTCATCACGCAGTCTCTCTCTCTCTCTTTCTCTCTCTCTCTCTCTCTCTCTCTCTCTCTCTCTCTCTCTCTCTCTCTCTCTCTCTCTCTCTCTCTCTCTCTCTCTCTCTCTCTCTCTCTCTCTCTCTCTCTCTCTCTCTCTCTCTCTCTCTCTCTCTCTCTCTCTCTCTCTCTCCCTTCCTCTCATTCCTTCCCTCTTTATTTCTTTCTCCCTCTCTCTCGTCCTCCCTCCGTCCATCAGAGTAGTGATGGTGAACAATTAGTGATGATGATTGTTCACCAGACTGGTTGCTGAGGTTAACTGATCCACCAATATAGCTTCCAATGACCGCCATTACTCTGACTGTGATGGCATCAGTGGCTGCCCATCAGATCATTCTGATGGCAATTTAGAGTTTGGAAGAAATTGCCGGAAAGAGTGCAGAGGACTGAATATATATATATATATATATATATATATATATATATATATATATATATATATATATATATTATATATATATATATATATATATATATATATATATATATATATATATATATATATATATATATATGTGGGCATTAAAATGATAATGGAAAAATGAAGTACGAAATTACATCTCTTTGATGGCATAAACTCCCAGGTACCATTTTGAAAAATACAAATGTTATTGCATAAAGTTATTCTGTACATACGAGGTTATAAATACAGTTATGAATATACATCTGTGGATATAAGTAAATATTCACACTCACTTAACACTCCGCTTTTGTAGTGAAGTGAATATGTGTTGCTTGTACATACATATGCATCTACATACATATGGATCACCCATGTGTGTGTGACGAGATGCAAAACGTGTACAGGGTAACCAGAGATAATGTGGGAAAAACAGTGAGTAAGGTTAGGCCCCACAGTGTCTGTATCGTACCCAGACGGGTGACCTCCAGTGATCAGATATATAATGTACCTGTGAGAAGAGGGAGGGGGAAGGAGGTGCGGGAGACCGATAAACCACAGGCTTACTGTCTCCCCATGACGGGGATCCTCCCAACCATTACGCCAAACCCAGAGGTTTACTGTTTCCCCAGGTGGTCGCAAGGAAAGGGGGTCGTCTCTCTCTCTCTCTCTCTCTCTCTCTCTCTCTCTCTCTCTCTGCATTGTTGCAAAAGGATAATGAGTTGATTGCAAAATGAAAGGCCTAGAGCTATGATTCAACTCCCCCCGTGGGGGGAGTTGAATGATATATATATGTATATATATATATATATATATATATATATATATATATATATATATATATATATATATATATATATATATACTTTCCAAATACACATGAAGACTTTTACACTACTAAAGCTTTGCCTAAAATCCATAAAAAGAAGAAATAACACCCAAATTTATAAAAAAAACACCATAATGTCTGCCATTTGAGAGGCAATAAATCGAAGGCACAAACCTGGCCAAACAATTCACGAAACAACAATAAAGTGAAATAAAGCGAATACAATTTTCCAGAGTGATGGGATCGAACGATGCTTCAATTGTTTCAGCCAAATATTAACAATATAAATTTTTAGTTAAAATTCGTTTAATAAATTCTGAAACGATATCTTATAGACAGCTCCAGGCATTGTTTTATATATATATATATATATATATATATATATATATATATATATATATATATATATATATATATATATATATATATATATTAAGTACGTCTTGCTACTTCTACTTACACGTACATGTATTAGTTGTTGTTCTTATTTATTTCCTCTTATCTCGATGGGGAAGTGGAACAGAATTCTTCCTCCGTAAGCCATGAGTGGCATCATGATAGTCTCTCATCACCTGACGTCATGATAGTCTCTCATCACCTGACGTCATGATAGTCTCTCATCACCTGACGTCATGACAGTCTGTCATCACCTGACGTCATGATAGTCTCTCATCACCTGACGTCATGATAGTCTCTCATCACCTGACGTCATGATAGTCTCTCATCACCTGACGTCATGATAGTCTCTCATCACCTGACGTCATGATAGTCTCTCATCACCTGACGTCATGATAGTCTCTCATCACCTGACGTCATGATAGTCTCTCATCACCTGACGTCATGATAGTCTCTCATCACCTGACGTCATGATAGTCTCTCATCACCGACGTCATGATAGTCTCTCATCACCTGACGTCATGATATTATCTCATCACCTGACGTCATGATAATTTCTCATCACCTGACGTCGTGATAGTCTCATCACCTGACGTCATGATAATTTCTCATCACCTGACGTCATGATAGTCTCTCATCACCTGACGTCATGATAGTCTCTCATCACCTGACGTCATGATAGTCTCTCATCACCTGACGTCATGATAGTCTCTCATCACCTGACGTCATGATAATTTCTCATCACCTGACGTCATGAGAGTCTCTCATCACCTGACGTCATGATAGTCTCTCATCACCTGACGTCATGATAATTTCTCATCACCTGACGTCATGATAATTTCTCATCACCAGACGTCATGATAGTCTCTCATCACCTGACGTCATGATAATTTCTCATCACCTGACGTCATGATAGACTCTCATCACCTGACGTCATGATAGTCTCTCATCACCTGACGTCATGATAATTTCTCATCACCTGACGTCATGATAGTCTCTCATCACCTGACGTCATGATAGTCTCTCATCACCTGACGTCATGATAGTCTCTCATCACCTGACGTCATGATAGTCTCTCATCACCTGACGTCATGATAGTCTCTCATCACCTGACGTCATGATAATTTCTCATCACCTGACGTCATGATAGTCTCTCATCACCTGACGTCATGATAATTTCTCATCACCTGACGTCATGATAGTCTCTTATCACCTGACGTCATGATAGTCTCTTATCACCTGACGTCATGATAGTCTCTCATCCACCGACGTCATGATAGTCTCTCATCACCCTGACGTCATGAGAGTCTCTCCTCACCTGACGTCATGATAGTCTCTCATCACCTGACGTCATGATAGTCTCTTATCACCACCGACGTCATGATAGTCTCTTATCACCTGACGCGCAGATAGTCTCTCATCACCTGACGTCATGATAGTCTCTCATCACCTGACGTCATGATAGTCTCTTATCACCTGACGTCATGATAGTCTCTCATCACCTGACGTCATGATAATTTCTCATCACCTGACGTCATGATAGTCTCTTATCACCTGACGTCATGATAGTCTCTTATCACCTGACGTCATGATAGTCTCTCATCACCTGACGTCGTGATAATTTCTCATCACCTGACGTCATGATAGTCTCTCATCACCTGACGTCATGATAATTTCTCATCACCTGACGTCATGATAGTCTCATCACCTGACGTCATGATAATTTCTCATCACCTGACGTCATGATAGTCTCATCACCTGACGTCGCGATAATTTCTCATCACCTGACGTCATGATAATTTCTCATCACCTGACGTCATGATAGTCTCTTATCACCTGACGTCATGATAGTCTCTTATCACCTGACGTCATGATAGTCTCTCATCACCTGACGTCATGATAGTCTCTCATCACCTGACGTCATGAGAGTCACTCATCACCTGACGTCATGATAGTCTCTCATCACCTGACGTCATGATAGTCTCTTATCACCTGACGTCATGATTGTCTCTTATCACCTGACGTCATGATAGTCTCTCATCACCTGACGTCATGATAGTCTCTCATCACCTGACGTCATGATAGTCTCTTATCACCTGACGTCATGATAGTCTCTCATCACCTGACGTCATGATAGTCTCTCATCACCTGACGTCATGATAGTCTCTCATCACCTGACGTCATGATAGTCTGTCATCACCTGACGTCATGATAGTCTCATCACCTGACGTCATGATAGTCTCTTATCACCTGACGTCATGATAGTCTCATCACCTGACGTCATGATAATTTCTCATCACCTGACGTCATGATAGTCTATCACCTGACGTCATGATAGTCTCTTATCACCTGACGTCATGATAGTCTCATCACCTGACGTCATGATAATTTCTCATCACCTGACGTCATGATAGTCTCATCACCTGACGTCATGATAATTTCTCATCACCTGACGTCATGATAGTCTCTCATCACCTGACGTCATGATAATTTCATCACCTGACGTCATGATAGTCTCTCATCACCTGACGTCATGATAATTTCTCATCACCTGACGTCATGATAGTCTCATCACTTGACGTCATGATAATTTCTCATCACCTGACGTCATGATAGTCTCTTATCACCTGACGTCATGATAGTCTCTTATCACCTGACGTCATGATAGTCTCTCATCACCTGACGTCATGATAATTTCTCATCACCTGACGTCATGATAGTCTCTCATCACCTGACGTCATGATAATTTCTCATCACCTGACGTCATGATAGTCTCTCATCACCTGACGTCATGATAATTTCTCATCACCTGACGTCATGATAGTCTCTCATCACCTGACGTCATGAGAGTCTCTCATCACCTGACGTCATGATAGTCTCTCATCACCTGACGTCATGATAGTCTCTTATCACCTGACGTCATGATAGTCTCTTATCACCTGACGTCATGATAGTCTCTCATCACCTGACGTCATGATACTGTCTCATCACCTGACGTCATGATAGTCTCTTATCACCTGACGTCATGATAGTCTCTCATCACCTGACGTCATGATAATTTCTCATCACCTGACGTCATGATAGTCTCTTATCACCTGACGTCATGATAGTCTCTTATCACCTGACGTCATGATAGTCTCTCATCACCTGACGTCGTGATAATTTCTCATCACCTGACGTCATGATAGTCTCTCATCACCTGACGTCATGATAATTTCTCATCACCTGACGTCATGATAGTCTCTCATCACCTGACGTCATGATAATTTCTCATCACCTGACGTCATGATAGTCTCTCATCACCTGACGTCATGATAATTTCTCATCACCTGACGTCATGATAATTTCTCATCACCTGACGTCATGATAGTCTCTTATCACCTGACGTCATGATAGTCTCTTATCACCTGACGTCATGATAGTCTCTCATCACCTGACGTCATGATAGTCTCTCATCACCTGACGTCATGAGAGTCACTCATCACCTGACGTCATGATAGTCTCTCATCACCTGACGTCATGATAGTCTCTTATCACCTGACGTCATGATTGTCTCTTATCACCTGACGTCATGATAGTCTCTCATCACCTGACGTCATGATAGTCTCATCACCTGACGTCATGATAGTCTCTTATCACCTGACGTCATGATAGTCTCTCATCACCTGACGTCATGATAGTCTCTCATCACCTGACGTCATGATAGTCTCTCATCACCTGACGTCATGATAGTCTGTCATCACCTGACGTCATGATAGTCTCTCATCACCTGACGTCATGATAGTCTCTTATCACCTGACGTCATGATAGTCTCTCATCACCTGACGTCATGATAATTTCTCATCACCTGACGTCATGATAGTCTCTTATCACCTGACGTCATGATAGTCTCTTATCACCTGACGTCATGATAGTCTCTCATCACCTGACGTCATGATAATTTCTCATCACCTGACGTCATGATAGTCTCTCATCACCTGACGTCATGATAATTTCTCATCACCTGACGTCATGATAGTCTCTCATCACCTGACGTCATGATAACTTCATCACCTGACGTCATGATAGTCTCATCACCTGACGTCATGATAATTTCTCATCACCTGACGTCATGATAGTCTCTCATCACTTGACGTCATGATAATTTCTCATCACCTGACGTCATGATAGTCTCTTATCACCTGACGTCAGCGATAGTCTCTTATCACCTGACGTCATGATAGTCATCACCAGACGTCGTGATAATTTCTCATCACCTGACGTCATGATAGTCTCTCATCACCTGACGTCATGATAATTTCTCATCACCTGACGTCATGATAGTCTCTCATCACCTGACGTCATGATAATTTCTCATCACCTGACGTCATGATAGTCTCTCATCACCTGACGTCATGATAATTTCTCATCACCTGACGTCATGATAGTCTCTCATCACCTGACGTCATGATAGTCTGTCATCACCTGACGTCATGATAGTCTCTCATCACCTGACGTCTTTAGACGTCAGGTGACGCCGGGAGTAAGAGGCTAGTAACCTCTCCTCCTGTATACATTAGTAAAGTTAAAAGAGAAACTTTTGTTTTTCTTTTTTCTGCCAACCTGCCTTGGTGTGTGTGTGTGTGTGTGTGTGTGTGTGTGTGTGTGTGTGTGTGTGTGTGTGTGTGTGTGTGTGTGTGTGTGTGTGTGTGTGTGTGTGTGTGTGTGTGTGTGTGTGTGTGTGTGTGTGTGTGTGTGTGTGTGTGTGTGTGTGTGTGTGTGTATGTATGTATGTATGTGTGTGTATAATAAATTGGAAGGAGGAATGATAGGAAAATAATCGAAAGTTGTGAGAAGGAGAGGGCATGAAGAAAGGTTAATGAGAAAGAAGAAATAGAGGAACTACTGGATTAAGAAGGAAGAGAAAATGGATATGGGAGGAACAAAAAAAAGTGGTAATAAGGTGGGTAGAGATAGACAAGTGTTTGTGGGTAGATTAGAGGTGGGGAGAGAAGGAGGAGGAGGACGAGGAGGAGGAGGAGGAGGAGGAGGAGGAGGAGGAGGAGGAGGATGAGGAGGTGGAAGAGGTGAAGAAGTAGATGGTTGAAACAAAAATGGAGAGGAAGGCGGGGGAAGGAAAAAGAAGTGTAAAGAGGAAGGAAGTGAATGAAGAAGGAAGTAAAAGAAGAAGGAAGGAAATATAGAAGGATAGTAGTAAGAATGAAAAAAATAATGAAGGACAGAAGGAAGAAAAAAAAGGAAGGAAGGAAGGAAGGAAGGAAGTAAAGAAGGAAGGAAGAAAGGAAGGAAGGAAGTAAGGAAGGAAGGAAGGAAGGAAGGAAGGAAGGAAGTAAGGAAGGTAGGAAGGAAGGGAGGAAGGAAGGTAGGAAGCAAAGAAGGAAGGAAGAAAGGAAGGAAGGAAGGAAGTAAGGAAAGAAGTAAGGAAGGAAGTAAGGAAGGTAGGAAGGAAGGAAGGAAGGAAGGAAGGAAGGAAGGAAGGAAGGAAGGAAGGAAGGAAGGAAGGAAGGAAGGAAGGAAGGAAGGAAGGAAGGAAGGAAGTAAAGAAGGAAGGAAGAAAGGAAGGAAGGAAGTGAGGAAGGAAGTAAGGAAGGAAGGAAGGAAGTAAGGAAGGCAGGAAGGAAGGGAGGGAGGAAGGAAGGTAGGAAGCAAAGAAGGAAGGAAGGTGAAAGGGAAGTGGAAGTAAAGAAAGAAGAAGGAAGGAAGGAAGGAATGTAAGGGAAATAAGGAAGGAAGGTAGAAAGGAAGGATGGAAGGAAGGAAGGAAGGAAGGAAGGAAGGAAGGAAGGAAGGAAGGAAGGAAGGATTAAGTCATGAATTACACAAGGAATTACTTCCTCTCTGCTCTTATGGCCGAATAATGCACATTAAAATACTGAAAAAGACACTTAAGGGAGTGACACTTGAGGGAGTGGCACTTGAGGGAGTGACACTTAAGGGAGTTGCACTTGAGGGAGTGACACTTGAGGGAGTGAAACTTGAGGGAGTGACACTTGAGGGAGTGACACTTAAGGGAGTGGCACTTGAGGGAGTGACACTTAAGGGAGTGGCACTTGAGGGAGTGACACTTGAGGGAGTAAAACTTGAGGAGTAGGAACTGAGGAGACACTTGGAGGAGGTGACACTTAGGAGTGGCACTTGAGGGAGGACACTTAAGGGAGTGGCACTTGAGGGAGGTGACACTTGAGGGAGTAAAACTTGGAGGGAGTGACACGAGGGAGACACTTAGGGAGCACTTGAGGGAGTGACACTTAGGAGTGAACTTGAGGAGGTGACACTTGGAGGGAGTGACACTTGAGGGAGTGAAACTTGAGGGATGACACTTGAGGGAGTGACACTTGGGGTGGGAGGAACTTGAGGAGGAGTGAGGGAGGGGTGACACTTGAGGGAGTGACACTTGAGGGAGTGAAACTTGAGGGAGTGACACTTGAGGGAGTGACACTTAATTGAGTGACACTTGAGGGAGTGAAACTTGAGGGAGTGACACTTGAGGGAGTGACACTTAACGGAGTGGCAGTTGAGGGAGTGACACTTGAGGGAGTGAAACTTGAGGGAGTGACACTTGAGGGAGTGACACTTAAGGGAGTGACGCTTGAAGGAGTAGCACTTGAGGGAGTGACACTTGAGGGAGTGACACTTGAGGGAGTGAAACTTGAGGGAGTGACACTTGAGGGAGTGACACTTGAACGAGTGACACTTGAGGGAGTGACTCTTGAGGGAGTGACACTTAAGGGAGTGACGCTTGAGGGAGTAGCACTTGAGGGAGTGACACTTGAGGGAGTGACATTTGAGGGAGTGAAACTTGAGGGAGTGACACTTGAGGGAGTGATACTTGAAGTAGTGACACTTGATGGAGTGACACTTGAGGGAGTGACACTTAAGGGAGTGACACTTGAAAGAGTGACGCTTGAGGGAGTGACACTTGAGGGAGTGACACTTGAGGGAGTGACACTTGAGGGAGTGAAACTTGAGGGAGTGACACTTGAGGGAGTGACACTTGAGGGAGTGAAACTTGAGGGAGTGACACTTGAGGGAGTGACACTTGAGGGAGTGACACTTGAGGGAGTGACACTTGAGGGAGTGACACTTAAGGGAGTGACGCTTGAGGGAGTAGCACTTGAGGGAGTGACACTTGAGGGAGTGACATTTGAGGGAGTGAAACTTGAGGGAGTGACACTTGAGGGAGTGACACTTGAAGTAGTGACACTTGAGGGAGTGACACTTGAGGGAGTGACACTTAAGGGAGTGACACTTGAAAGAGTGACGCTTGAGGGAGTGACACTTGAGGGAGTGGCACTTGATGGAGTAACATTTGAGGGAGCGGCAATTGAGGGAGTGACATTACAGGGAGTGACACTTGAGGGAGTGGCACTTAAAGGAGTGACACTTGGAAGAGTGGCACTTGAGGGAATGGCACTTGAGGGAGTGACACTTGGGGGAGTGGCACTTGAGGGAGTGACACTTGAGGGAGTGACACTTGAGGGAGAGACACTTGAGGGAGTGACACTTGAGGGAGTGACACTTGAAGGAGTGACACTTGAGGGAGTGACACTTGAGGGAGTGACACTCGAGGGAGTGACACTTGAGAGAGTGGCACTTGGTGAGTGACACTTGAAGGAGCGGTAATTGAGAGAGAGGCACTTGAAGGAGTGACACTTGAAGGAGTGGCACTTGAGGGAGTGACACTTGAGGGAGTGATACTCGAGGGAGTGACACTTGAGGGAGTGGCACTTGGTGAGTGACACTTGAAGGAGCGGTAATTGAGGGAGAGACACTTGAAGGAGTGACACTTGAAGGAGTGACACTTGAGGGAGTGACACTTGAGGGAATGACACTCGAGGGAGTGACACTTGAGGGAGTGGCACTTGGTGAGTGACACTTGAAGGAGCGGTAATTGAGGGAGAGGCACTTGAAGGAGTGACACTTGAAGGAGTGGCACTTGAGGGAGTGACACTTGAAGAAGTGACACTTGAAGAAGTGACAGTTGAATGAGTGGCACTTGTTATACCTTTAAATCAGTGAGCTCTTCCCTCTCTTGAATATACATCCTTGGTATACATACTAGGTATACATAGTATACATGACATACATACTTGGTATTCATACTTGGTATTTATACTTGTTATGCATACTTGATAAACATAGTTGGCAAACACACTGGGTGTGCATAGTAGTTATACACTATATATACTGAATATACGTCCTGAGTATACATACAGAATATACATACTAGTGGAGGTCCTAAATATATTCCATACTTTGATGAAAATACTGATGTTTATTGTAATGATAATAATAATAATAATAATAATAATAATAATAATAATAATAATAATAATAATAATAATAATAATAATAATTATTATTATAGCAATAATAATGGTAACAATATATAATAATAATAATAATAACATTAATAATAATGATTAACCCAAAGAAAGACAGTATTTACTTCTGATCGCATCCGTGACTGTTTTCCCAATCATTTTTCTGATAGTCCCCTGATAGTAGTCTCCATTACCCTCATGATGGTATTCCTGATGGTCTTTCAACCATCTTGTTTCTCTCCTGATCGCGTATTCCTGATAGTCTCTCAACCTTACTCCTGATTGTCTGGTGATCGTCTCTTCCTGATTGGTTCCTGATCTTCCTGATCGTCTCACGATGCTGTCTCCGTAAAGATTCCTATCGTCGTCCCTGAGACGCAAATTAATTGCCAGCACCCGCGATAGTCTAGGATAGTCTATGTTGCTATAATCTCTGTTATAATGCAGTGAAGCCGTCTGCGATAGGTAGCAATAGTGTGTGCTATAAGGTTTGAAAATTTCTACTATAGGCTACGAAGTCTCCTGTGCTAGGCAGCGATAGCCTCTTCTGTATATTACAAGATTCTCTGCCATAGGCTGCTACTGCCTTTGAATATACTTTGTATGAAAAATTTGGATTATTATATTCACGGGGGAAGCGCTCGACCCGCAAGAGCCATAAAGGCTGGAAATGGAAAGCAATCAAGTTTGATCTGACGAAGGCAGGAGTGGGGTTCAAGTCTCGGATTCAAGTTCCCTTCACAAGCCTCGAGGCGCTCTGTCTGAAGGACCGGGGAAGGGAAGCGGAGCTTCAATTTCATGACTGAAGATTCCCTTCCTCCAGCAATGGGCTCTTTTTGGTTCTTGGAAATAAAGAGTTTCCCCAATTTCCCAGAGTGAGGTGCTTATCTCTCTCCTCCTCCTCTTCTACTCCATCTTTGTCTCCGCTTCCCCCTCGCCTCGCAAATTCATTTCCTCACGCCCTCGTCTTCCCTTCACCTTTCCTCCCTCCCGCCATTATTTCAGACTGGTAAACACGCAGTCATATGTTCTTCGCGGGTTATAAGGCTGGGATTTGAGAATTTCGCGGCAAATACTTCTTGATTCGCGCCAGATCTTTTAGGCTGGCGGGGGAGACGGCGCCAGATATCCCGGGGGAAGAGAGAGAGACAGGCTGTTAGGTATCCAGGGAAGATAGAGACGAAGGCATCCTGGGAAGAGACACAGGATGATATCCTGGAGAGAGAGAGAAAAAGAGAGTGGGGGGAAGGAGGAGGTTGCAAGATTCTGTACGAGGCACAAGTACTCTCATACCTTGAGTATTTTCCACTTTCCTGGACTGCTTTTCCTCCGTCTCATCTGCGAATTCTTGACAGAAAAGAGAACAGAGCAAGACGCCTTATCTCTTGCCTGGACCCAGCCTGGACAGATCTGTCATTTCACCAGTCTCCAACACCGGAGGGATGTGGGAGACCTTAATATTATGTACAAGTCCAATATTATCAAAGTACCACACTTGACTCCACTCCGAGGACAGCGAGAAGTGAGCTTCTACACCACAAGACGGGCAGCAAGCAGCAGCTTCACTCTTACTGTAACCTTCTCCAGAACATCACTACCTCTGAGGTCATGTACTCCCAGGATGACTCGAGTTTGGAACATGATCGTAAGCATATTGATGTCAACGAGATAAAGTCAGTTGATCAAATGAAATCGCTGGCCCACACATGGCCTGGTCTCAGACCGAGCCACGGGGGCGTTGACCCCCGAAACTTTCTCCAGGTAAACTCCAGGTGAACTTCATTCTGTTCCCTATTTGTATATCTCTTAATAATAAAAAGGCTTTTAAATGAGCTGATGTAGGTAACAACTCTTAGCCGGTAAATGAAGTTAGGACCCTTAACCTAACCTTCTTAAACCCTATGTAAAAGAGAGAGAGAGAGAGAGAGCGAGAGAGAGAGAGAGAGAGAGAGAGAGAGAGAGAGAGAGAGAGAGAGAGAGAGAGAGAGAGAGAGAGAGAGAGAGAGAGAGAGAGAGAGAGAGAGAGAGAGAGAGAGAGATTGCTGGCGCTTTCGACCGGTTGTGGCACCAGGGCCTCTTAGCAAAACTTCAAGCACTGGGAATTGCAGGCTGTACACTACGTCTCCTCAGTGATTACCTTCATGATAGATCTCTAAGTGTAGTTCTCAATGGAACGGAATCAGCAAGACATCCTACTGGGGCAAGTGTTCCACAAGGAAACGTACTGGGATCATTGTTATGGAATGTCTACTTCAATGACCTTCTTCATCTCATCCCAAAATCACATGCATATGCAGACGACTGTGCACTGACATTCACTTATCCAAGAGAAGAAATGCCAGCTGCTCTAAGCTACATCAATCACCAGCTGAGAGCTATATAAGCTTGATGAAATAGATGACAAGTAACATTTGCACCTGAGAAAACGCAAATGATGATCGTCTCTAGGCACCATGATGGTAATGCTGGTGCAGTAATAAGGATGAATGGGAGGGTGTTGGCACCTGGAGAAGAAGTTGATATCCTTGGGGTGAAATTTGACCCCAAACTAACAATGAAGAACCATGTTGTAAATCTTGCAAACAAGGCAGCCAGGAAGCTTACAGCACTTCGCCGTATCTCGCATCTGCTTGACAGTAGGGGTTGCAAGATTCTGTGCGAGGCACAAGTACGCTCACACCTTGAGTATGCTCCACTTTCTTGGTCTGCCTGCCCCCCCTCTCATCTGCGACTGCTTGAAAGAGTAGAGAACAGAGCAAGAAGTCTCATCTCTCGCCTGGACCCATCCTGGATAGATCTGTCATTTCAGCAGATCCTTCAACATAGAAGGGATGTGGGTGGTCTTACTGTTATGTATAAGGCCAATATTGTCAAAGTGCCACACTTGGATTCACTTCGAGGACAGCGAGAAACAAACTTTTATGCCACAAGACGGGCAGAAAGCAGCAACTTCACTCTGGCTGTACCCTTCTCCAGAACATCACTCCATCTGAGATCATATATACCCAGGATGACTCGAGTATGGAACACATTCGTACAGCATAATGATGTCAACGAGATAAAGCCAGTTGATCAAATGAAAATGCTGGCCCACAGATGGCTCCAACTTCATCCTGTTCCCTACTTGTATGTCTCATAACAATAAAAATGCTTTCAAATGAGCTGATGTAGGTAACAGTTCTTAGCTTGCCAATAAAGTTAGGAATCCTTAACCTGTAAAAATCTTGTCAATAAAGCTAGGGATCCTAGCGTATAGTGGCTGCGGGTGAATATTAGATACGACCTCCGTGAATGCCAGAGAGAGTTGACGAGAATCTCAGCACTGGTTAATATCGGGAAGGGCACTGATAATCCCTTGGTTAATGTTGAGAAGGACATTGATCTCCCACCGTGGTTAATATCTGAGACAACACTGACCATAACTGCTTGATAAAGCTCCCGGAGAGCGAAACGTTGCCACAATAAAATGTCGCATTAGTTGCATTTGTGTTCTTTTACTTAACACATTGTCGGTAATTCTACCAATATTATTATAGCGGAGGTGGCCACCGCAACAAGAGCTGATGTATAATCTCACATCATTGGGCAGTGATATAAATAAATGTAACAGTGGAGTGAGTGAGGTTACCACCAATTACCCACAATGTGTTAGGTAGAAGGACACAAGCGCAACTAATGAGACATTTTACTGTGGCAACGTTTCGCTCTCCAGGAGCTTTATCAAGCAGTTATGGTCAGTGTTGTCTCAGATATTAACCACGGTGGGAGATCAATGTCCTTCTCAACATTAACCAAGGGATTATTAATGCCCTTCCCGATATTAACCAGTGCTGAGATTCTCGTCAACTCTCTCTGGCATTCACGGAGGTCGTATCTAATATTCACCCGCAGCCACTATACTCTATCTGGCATTTCAAATCGGGCTGCTGTTGGCGGACGGTGGATCGAATCTCGACCACTCCTGAGTGACCCACATGGGGTTTAGCGCTTTAAGAATTATGAAACGATCTAAGTTGCAGTTAGAGACACCCAAGAACAGAATCCCCCACAATACCTGTCATTTACCGAGATGAAATGTGATCATATCTCCTAAGCTAATGTAGGAAGTAGCATTTGTAAAAGTCAGGATGCCATTTACAGAAGCCAAATTCCGGCAATCCTCACTGTTGGCATTTTGCAGCAAACTGCACTCAACTGGCATTTACGGCTCATATAACTCTTCACAATGTAAAACTTTGTAATAAATGCAGGGGCGACTTGAGGGTAAGACGCTACACTCCCCTGACTAGCAACAGAGAGAGAGAGAGAGAGAGAGAGAGAGAGAGAGAGAGAGAGAGAGAGAGAGAGAGAGAGAGAGAGAAAGAGAGATGATGTGTCTCTCTTATTCTCTGTGATCTACGCACATCATCATCGTCATCAGAGGAACTGTAAACACTATCAGAGCCTCGTTCAGAGAAGCGAGGAATGGTATAAAAGACTTCACAGTTTCGTGAACTGAACAGTTTGTGGGAACAGTCACAATGGTGTGACATAAACGTGAAGGAGGATGTGCACAGCGTCCACCCAGCACATCACTCTATAAAGAGTATGAAGAGGATCACTCTGTTGCCACAAATCATATTTGACACAACTTAATACGCCGGCTTGTCAATTCCCAATGCCCTTTCTTGTGAATTCAGTCTTCCCCTGTATTAAATCTGCCCTCGTATGAAATCTTTCACCGTATTAAATCTCTTCTCCCTGTATAATCTCCATATCCTTGAATCCCGATGAAGAGAGGAGAGAGCCATCCGGTGCGATATTGGACCAAAACATGCTCGCTTACTATTATTCCGTGTCATCCACAGTGACCTTATCGCAAGAGCTGCGTGCTACGTCTCTAAATCTAGCGAGGAGTTGGCCTTGTTCCAGGTCTTTGAAACATGGCTTAGAGGAGCTCCTGGCTGCACTCCAAGTCCGAAAATCGAGAAATAAATGGAGACTCCTGGTTTTCTTCTAAGTCCGCGCAGACAGAATAAAAGGCCTTTCAAAAAGG
Source organism: Cherax quadricarinatus (assembly GCF_038502225.1). NCBI lineage: Eukaryota > Metazoa > Arthropoda > Malacostraca > Decapoda > Parastacidae > Cherax > Cherax quadricarinatus. The sequence goes on along the minus strand of NC_091310.1, from coordinate 34,806,946 downwards.
CCTTGCCTCCGTTTCATGTCCACGGAACCAAACCCGATGAAGACACTGGTCCTGTTCCAAATCCGTGGACGTAGCCAAACTCCAGACCATGGCAGAAGACCTTGAATCCTATTCTAAATCCAGGATGCAATCCAATTACTAACTTGTGGAAGGCGTCCTTGGCCACCTTCATTCCAGATTCATGGAAGCAGTTCAGTTATGAGCCATCCATCCCATATTCGTGGATCCAGTCCAGTTCTTGACCCTGAAAGGGGATTCTGGCCAAATTCCAAACCCATGAACCTAACCTTGAGCCCGGGGAGCCAGCCACCCACCTAAGCCTCTGGGGATTCACGCTGCTGTCTGTAGCTGCCGTGGAGGAGGGGAGAGGAGGGGGTAATGCTGACATGTTTATGGAGCTTTCTTACAGCTGTGTGTAGTGGAGAACGCTGTGTTAGTTTTGTGTCAGGGGCCGGCAGCACGTACAACTGGACGCTGCTGCTGCTGCTGCTGCTGCTGTTGCTGCTGCTGCTGCCATTGTTGCTGCTTTTTCTGCTGTAGTTGCTCTTGTAATCGATGCTTCTGCTGCTGTTGTAGTAGTTGACGCTTCTGTTGTTGTTGTTGTTGGCGCAGCTTCTGCTCTCGTGGCAATCGATGGTTCTACTTCTGTTGCTTTTGCTGTAATCAACGCATCTACCGCTACTTCTGCTTCTACTATTACTGTAATCAACGATATGGTTAATGCTACCGCTGCTGCTACTGATTCTGTTGCTCCTGCTGTTGCTACTATAATTGCTGTTGTTTGTGACGATTATGCTGCTGCTATTGATTCTGTTGTTCCAGCTGTTGTTGTTGTTGCTGCTGCTGGCGCTGCTACTGACGGTGATGCTGCTGAGGCTGTCAATGACGCTGTTGTCGCTGCTGCTGCTATTGTTGCGGGTGGTGTTGCTGCTGTTGCAGAAATAACACAGACGCGGCAGAAGGCACGAGCAGGTTATTACTGCTGCCACTGCTTCTGTTTCCAGCATAACCTAAGCTGCCGTTCTTATCCTGCAGTTCTGACAATGTTTCTTATTTTCATGGGGGGAGCGGTAAACCCGTGAAAATAAAGCAACTTTTGTGTACTGGGAGGCAATCATATTTGATACAATGAACCGGAGAGAGAGAGAGAGAGACAGAGAGAGAGAGAGAGAGAGAGAGAGAGAGAGAGAGAGAGAGAGAGAGAGAGATAGATTTGCAACATCAGTCACAGAGGGATTAACTTAAAGCAACACGGGCTGTGAGACGGCATGAAGATCTTCCCCGGATTTCAACAGTACTTTCTCTTCGTGGGTTTTATTACACCTTGCTGTGCCAACTCGGGGTCTTCCCTGTCCAAAGTTTGACTTCCCTTTCAAGTGAAAAGAATTTTATGTGTGTGTTGAGTCGAGGCCGTGTGTAATGGTGATGATGGGGTGATGCAGTGGTGGTGATTGTTGTAGTTGTGGTAGTGTATGTGTATGTGTTTGTGTGTGTGTGTGTGTGTGTGTGTGTGTGTGTGTGTGTGTGTGTGTGTGTGGCAAGGGAGGTTGTTATCCCGTATTGCGAAGTGATATTATTTCATTTAATCCTGTATCTAACCGTGAAAACTAATCTCGATGCTCTAGCAAACGATTGAAGAGTAATCTCAATCCCAGGCATCATCTTGTGTTTGTCTCCTATCATTTATTCTCTCGTTTATGGCATCTGTTGCTTTTGTTTATTATGACGTCGGCTGAATAAACCAAGATAAGGATAATCTTGTCTTGTTTAATACAATAGTGGTGGGTGTTGCAGTAGTATCAGTAATTTTTAGGAGTAGTAATGGTAGTAGTAGTAAGTTTTAGAAGTAATAGTAGTAGTAGTGGTAGAAATAGTAGTAGTAGTAAAAGTAGTAGTAGTACTAGTAGTAGTAGTACAAGAGGTAGTAGTAGTAGTATTACGGGTAGTTTACTAGGGAGCTGCTGAGTCAATTCGACAAATCTTGGTATCCCAGCGTATTGTTCTGAGATTCTGGTTGTTACGGTTGTGTGTGAGGGTAGCTTCTGGTAGCGTCTGGTAGCGAATGGCAGCGCCTGGTAGCGTCTGATAGCAACTGGTAGCAACGGGTACATTCTGGCAGTGACTGGTATCATTTGATAGCATCTGGTGGTATCTGGTAGCATCTGATAGCATCTGGTAGTGTCTGACAGTGTCTGGTAGCATCTGATAGAGTCCAGTAGCGTCTGATAGCACCTGGTAGTGCCTGGTAGCGCCTGGTAGCGCCTGGTAGTGCCTGATAGCGCCTGGTAACGTCTGGTAATGTCTGGTAGCACCTGGTAGCGCCTGGTAGCTCCTGGTAGCGTCTGGGGACACGGCTGTCATTTCGCGAGGAGCATTCAATTAAAAGATTGAAAAATGAGGGGTGAGGGTAAAGAAAGAGGGGAGGATGTGGGAAAGGGGGGAGGGGAAAGAAGGAGGGGAGGAGTTAAGAAAGAAGGGAAGATGTGGGAAAGAGGGGAGGGGAAAGGAGGAGGGAAGGGGTAAAGAAAGAGAGGAAGGTGTGGGAAAGGGGGCAGGTGAAAAGGAGAAGGAGGGAAGCGGTAAAGAAAGAGGGGAGGCAGAGGGGAAGGAGAGGTAAACACAAACCGAGAGGAAGAGGGGAAAACTGAGGAGTGTTTGTACTTTCCAATTTACTTATCAGCGAAAAAACAACAAAAACATCAACTAACGCAGACACTGAAGAGAAAACTTGACACGACGTTTCTGTCAGTTCTAGACCATTATTAGTCCAGGAATGACTGAAACGTCGTCTACACTTTCCCGCCTCTCCCTAAGCCACGACGTGTTTAAAAACAGAGAGAGAGAGAGAGAGAGAGAGAGAGAGAGAGAGAGAGAGAGAGAGAGAGAGAGAGAGAGAGAGAGAGAGAGAGAGAGAGAGAGAGTGGAAACAGGCATCGTGGAGGCAAGATGGTATATGATGACAAGGCAGACAGGCGAGGAAGAGGGAGAAGAGGCAGAGAAGAGGAGGAAGAAGAGGCAGAGAGGAGGAGGAAGAAGAGGCAGAGAGGAGGAGGAAGAAGAGGCAGAGAGGAGGAGGAAGAAGAGGCAGAGAGGAGGAGGAAGAAGAGGCAGAGAGGAGGAGGAACAAGAGACTGAGAGGAGGAGGAAGAAGAGGCAGAGAGGAGGAGGAAGAAGAGGCAGAGAGGAGGAGGAAGAAGAGGCAGAGAGGAGGAGGATGAAGAGGCAGAGAGGAGGAAGAAGAGAGAAGGAAGGAGAGAGAGAGAGGAAGGAGGAAGAAGAGGCAGAGAGGAGGAGGAAGAAGAGGCAGAGAGGAGGAAGAAGAGGCAGAGAGGAGGAAGAAGAGGCAGAGAGGAGGAAGAAGAGGCAGAGAGGAGGAGGAAGAAGAGGCAGAGAGGAGGAAGAAGAGGCAGAGAGGAGGAAGAAGAGGCAGAGAGGAGGAAGAAGAGGCAGAGAGGAGAGGAGGAAGAAGAGAGGCAGAGAGGAGGAAGGAAGAAGGCAGAGAGGAGGAGGAAGAGAGGCAGAGAGAGGAGGAAGAAGAGGCAGAGGAGGAGAGAAGAGGCAGAGAGGAGGAGGAAGAAGAGGCAGAGAGGAGGAGGAAGAAGGAGGCAGAGGAGGAGGAAGAGAGAGAGAGTGAGAAAGAAGGAGGCAGAGAGAGGATGAAGAAGAGGCAGAGAGGAGGAAGAAGAGGCAGAGAGGAGGAGGAAGAAGAAGCAGAGAGGAGGAAGAAGAGGCAGAGAGGAGGAAGAAGAGGCAGAGAGGAGGAGGAAGAAGGCAGAGAGGAGGAGGAAGAGGCAGAGAGGAGGAGAAGAGAGCAGAGGAGGAGGAAGAAGGAGCAGAGAGAGAGGGAGAGAAAGAGGAGAGGAGAGAGGAGGAAGAGAGGAGAGAGAGGAGAGGCAGAGAGAGGAGAAGGAGGAGGAGAAGGGGCAGAGAGGAGGAGGGAGAAGAGGCAGAGAGGAGGAGGGGAGGAAGAGAAGAGGCAGAGGAGGAGGAGGAAGAGCGAGAGGAGGATGAAGAGGCAGAGAGGAGGAGGAAGAAGAGGCAGAGAGGAGGAGGAAGAAGAGGCAGAGAGGAGGAGGAAGAAGAGGCAGAGAGGAGGAGGAAGAAGAGGCAGAGAGGAGGAGGAAGAAGAGGCAGAGAGGAGGAGGAAGAAGAGGCAGAGAGGAGGAGGAAGAAGAGGCAGAGAGGAGGAGGAAGAGGAAGAGGAGGAGGAGAGGCAGAGGAGGAGGAAGAGAGAGGCAGAGAGGAGGGATGAAGAGGCAGAGGAGGGAGGAGAAGAGGAGGCAGAGGAGGAGGAAGAAGAGGCAAGAGAGGAGGAGAAGAGGAGAGAGAGAAGGAGAGGAGAGGAGGAGGAGGAAGAAGAGGCAGAGAGGAGGAGGAAGAAGAGGCAGAGAGGAGGAGGAAGAGGAGGTGGAGGATAAGGAAGAGGAGGAGGAGGGAGAAGGAGGAGGAGAAGAAGAAGAGAAAATAAGAGAAGAGGGAAGATGAATAGGACGAAGATGAAGAACTAGAGTAATGAGAAAAGTTTAAGAATACCATGAAGATGTTTTTTTCAACTTAATGTTGAAAAAATGTTGAAAAAAATGTTGAAAAAAAAATAGGCAGGTTTGTTTTATTAAGCAAAATCTATCAGGGTATGAAACAGTATATAATAAAATTATTATTATTATTATTATTATTATTATTATTATTATTATTATTATTATTATTATTATTATTATTATTATTATTATTATTATTATTATTATTAATACGAAATTCGTGGGTGAAGGGAGCGCTAAACGCATCGGGGTCATGCAGCCGCCTTGGGGAAAAATGGAAGAAATTTAGACTCGATTGAAGGAAGTGGAATACGACTTCAATTTCTTAGATCAAGAACCCCTCACTGGCATCAAGGAACACTGGCATCAAGGAACACATCCCTGGAGGCGAACATGATACGATACTTGATACATTATGACGTGATATGTGATGGGATACATAGCAATAAAAAAAAATAAAAGCGAAATCTCCTGGATAATTAGATAGATCCCTTTGTAACTGGGTCATCTCTGACGTCAGCGAATTTGTAAATAATTGACAAAAAAATATAAAAATAACTTCATTACCAGTTAAATAAAGTGAAAAAAAAAAAACAGTTATACACGTGGATAACTTTCAGCTATACCTCCCAGTCGTACTGGGAGAGTTGCATGATCCCATTGCTGATCATCCAGTGACAGATTCAGTGCCTTCTTAGAGACTGATCTCAGGAGTGAGTCATATTCATTGAGTGCTGGATTGTCGAAAGAGGGTGTGTACCTCAGGCAGTGAGTCTTGGCAGAGTAAGACACCTTGTGAGGAGATACAGGGCATCATGGGCATCAAGATCTCTTATTCTCTCCTCCATTCTCTTCAGGTCATTCACATTGCAGAGCTCTGATTATTTCCTGATTCCTTGTGATGATTTCACACTTGGAGGATTGAGGATGAGTCCCAAGGCTACTCCCTGTATCTTCACCAGTTGTAGGTCCTCTGACAGGGATTCTTCAATACCTGCGAAAGTGCCATCATCCAGGTACCAGATGCTGAGCTCGCTGCGCAGGCTGGAAGTTAGTTCTCTTACCGCCAAGCAGAAGAGAAGTGGAGCGAGTGGGTCACCCTGCTGACCACCCTCTGATGAGAGAATTTCGTGTTCGCCAAACAAATGAGGGTTTCCTGTAGCCAGCTGAAATGAAGGAAACAAGACTGGGGAACCTATCCTGGCCGTTTCCCACCTTTTCCCACCGAGGCAGGGCGAGCCAAAAAGAAAGAAAAACCCAGAAAGAAAGAAAAAACTTTCATCATCATTCAACACTTTCACCATCACTCATACATAATCACTGTCTTTTGCAGAGTCGCTCAGATACGACAGTTTAGACGTCATCCCAAACTGCCAGCATCCCAAACCCCTCCTTTAAAGTGCAGGCATTGTACTTCCCATTTCCAGGATTCAAGACCGGCTAACCGGTTTCTCTGAATCCCTACACAAAATATTACCCTGCTCAAACTCCAACAGCTCGTCAGGTTCCAAAAACCATTCGTCTCCATTCATTCCTATATAACACGATCACGCAGGCTTGCTGGAAGTCCAAGCCCCTCGCTCACAAAACATCCTTTACCTCCTCCCTCCAACCTTCTCGAGGACGACCCCTACCCGCCTTCCATCCCCTATACACACACACACACACACACACACACACACACACACACATATACACACATATATATATATATATATATATATATATATATATATATATATATATATATATATATACATATATATATATATATAGATACAGATAGTGTATATATATATATCTTTATATATATATATATATATATATATATATATATATATATATATCGTGCCGAATAAGGCCAGAACACGATCTTGGCTTAAATAGCAACGCTCATCTTGCCATATAGGACAAGCGAAAATTTGTGTATGCAATAATTTCGCCAAAATCATTCTGAACCTAACGGAAAAAATATATTTGATTGTGTTTGTTTAGTATTAAATTATTGTAAACAAATCTAAAATATATTTATTTGAGTTAGGCTAAAATAAATTGTTCTTTTTATAATAAGGTTAGGTAAGATTACTAAGTTCCTTTGGTGCAAAATTATAAATTTTTACATCAACATTAATGAAAAAAATATATCTTTAAACGTATAAGAGAAAATTTTAGAAAGGACTTAATTTTAAATGAGTTCTTGCTAATTATTGATTTTACATATTCATTTGACATATATATATATAAATATATATATATATATATATATATATATATATATATATATATATATATATATATATATATATATATATATATATATATATATATATATATATATATATATATATATATATATATATATATGTCGTGCCGAATAAACAGAACTTACGATCTTACTTACATGCAACACTCATCTTGCCATATAGGACAAGTGAAAATTTGTGTATGCAATAATTTCGTAAAATCATTCTGAACCTAACGAAAAAAAAATATATTTCACTGTGTTTGTTTAGTATTGAATTATGTAAACAAATCTAAAATATATTTAGTTGGGATTGACTAAAATAAATTATTCTTGTTATAATAAGGTTAGGTAAGTTTTCTAACATTCTTTTGGTGCAAAATTAAAATTTTTTACATTATCATTAATGAAAAAAATATATCTTTAAACGTATCAGAAAATTTTAGAAAAGACTTAATTTTAAATGAGTTCTTGCTAATTGACCAGTTTTACATATTCAGCACACATATATATATATATATATATATATATATATATATATATATATATATATATATATATATATATATATATATATATATATATATATATATATATATATATATATATATATATATTGCTTTGGTTTTGAATGGCTCAGTTTATTGATTGAGGTAGCTGTGAACGACCCTTGCTGTTTTAGCTGGGACACTGCAACTAGTTTCGTTCACCCAGAAAAGGCGAAACGCTGAAAATGTGGGAAATATGAAGGTAATAGGTCTAGATTTGCTCGAAAAATTCTTTAGGCTGAAAGGAAAGACGTAAGAAGCCTCTTTAGCTTTTTCTCCTCCTCCTCTTTTTCTTCTTCCTCCTATCCTTTGTCGCTCCCCTCCTTCTACTTCCTTCCCTCACTTCATTTCCCCTTTTTTTCACAACTAGAGGGAAAGCGTCCAGGTGGTCTGAGACCAAAACTTAATTGATCGATTTGGTCTGCGGTTGAAATCACGCATAAATGGGAACCCACTTGATGTTTCTACTAGTCACCCATTAATGAGGGACCCACCTGATGTTTCTACTAGTCACCCATTAATGAGGGACCCACCTGATGTTTCTACTAGTCACCCATTAATGAGGGACCCACCTGATGTTTCTACTAGTCACCCATTAATGAGGGATCCACCTGATGTTTCTACTAGTCACCCATTAATGAGGGACCCACCCGATGTTTCTACTAGTCACCCATTAATGAGGGACCCACCTGATGTTTCTACTAGTCACCCATTAATGAGGGACCCACCTGATGTTTCTACTAGTCACCCATTAATGAGGGATCCACCTGATGTTTCTACTAGTCACCCATTAATGAGAGACCCACCCGATGTTTCTACTAGTCACCCATTAATGAGGGACCCACCTGATGTTTCTACTAGTCACCCATTAATGAGGGACCCACCTGATGTTTCTACTGGTCACCCATTAATGAGGGACCCACCTGATGTTTCTACTGGTCACCCATTAATGAGGGATCCACCTGATGTTTCTACTAGTCACCCATTAATGAGGGATCCACCTGATGTTTCTACTAGTCACCCATTAATGAGGGACCCACCTGATGTTTCTACTAGTCACCCATTAATGAGGGACCCACCTGATGTTTCTACTGGTCACCCGTGCCAATGGGGAGGACCCACCTGATGTTTCTACTGGTCACCCATTAATGAGGGACCCACCTGATGTTTCTACTGGTCACCCATTAATGGGAAATCCACCTGATGTTTCTACTAGTCACCCATTAATGAGAGATCCACTGATTTTCTACTAGTCACCCTTGATGTGGGGACCCACCTGATGTTTCTACTAGTCACTCGTTAATGAGGGGCCGCCTGCTGTTTCTTCCAGCCACCCATTAATGAGGGACCCACCTGATGTTTCTACTGGTCACCCATTAATGAGGGACCCACCTGATGTTTCTACTGGTCACCCATTAATGAGTGATCCACCTGGTGTTTCTACTGGTCACCCATTAACGAGGGATCCACCTGTTTCTACTAGTCACCCATTAATGAGAGATCCACCTGATTTTTTTACTAGTCACCCATTAATGAGGGACCCACCTGATGTTTCTACTAGTCACTCGTTAATGAGGGGCCGCCTGCTGTTTCTTCAGCCACCCAATTAATGAGGACCCACCTGTCTTTCTACTGGTCACCCATTGTGAGGACCCACTGATGTTTCTACTGGTCACCCGTAAGAGGATCACCTGATGTTTCTACTAGTCACCCATTAAGTGAGATCCACTGATTTTTCTACTAGACACCCATTAATGAGGGACCCACCTGATGTTTCTACTAGTCACTCGTTAATGAGGGACCCACCTGATGTTTCTACTAGTCACCCATTAATGAGGGACCCACCTGATGTTTCTACTGGTCACCCATTAATGAGGGACCCACCTGATGTTTCTACTGGTCACCCATTAATGAGGGATCCACCTGATGTTTCTACTAGCCACCCCTTATATGGAGATCACCTGATGTTTCTACTAGTCACCCATTAATGAGGACCCACATGATGTTTCTACTAGTCACCCCAGTAGAGACCCACCTAATGTTTCTACTGTCACCCGTGAGGCCCACCTTGATGTTTCTACTGGTCACCCGTGTGAGGACCCACCTGATGTTCTACTGGTCACCCAGTAATGAGATCCACTGATTTTCTACTAATGTCACCCATTAATGAGGGACCCACCTGATGTTTCTACTGGTCACCCATTAATGAGGGATCCACCTGATGTTTCTACTAGTCACCCATTAATGAGAGATCCACCTGATTTTTCTACTAGTCACCCATTAATGAGGGACCCACCTGATGTTTCTACTAGTCACTCGTTAATGAGGGGCCGCCTGCTGTTTCTTCCAGCCACCCATTAATGAGGGACCCACCTGATGTTTCTACTAGCCACTCCTATCTAACACGATCACGCACGCCTGCTGGAAGTCCAAGCCTCTCGCTCACAAAACCTCCTTTACCCCCTCCCTCCAAACATTTCGAGGACTCATGTATTTGTGACTCAGTGTGCGAGAACTGAAGGTGATGTTTACTGACGAGTGTCGAAGAAGAAGAAGAAGAAGAAGAAGAAAGAAGAAGAAGAAGAAAAAAGAAGAAGATGAAGGCAAAAAAGTCAAGCAATGTGTCTTATTGGTATGGTAGACCTTCCGTCCTCTTCCCCAGGATGCAACCCAGAACCGTCAGCTAACACCTAGGTACCTATTTACTGCTAGGTGAACAGGGGCAGCAGGTCAGGTCTTAGGAAGCTTTCCTCACCATCTCCCACATTGGCTGTTTTACATATTGTGAGAGCATCTGTTTACCGTGATTTTATTGCTTGCATTCACGCCCAGACATATATGTATATATATATATATATATATATATATATATATATATATATATATATATATATATATATATAAATATATATGTCGTGCCGAATAGGCAGAACTTGCCATCTTGGATTAAATAGCAACGCTCATCTTGCCATATAGGACAAGTGAAAATTTGTGTATGCAATAATTTCGCCAAAATCATTCTGAACCTAACAGAAAAAAATATATTTCACTGGGTTTGTTTAGTATTAAATTATTGTAAACAAATCTAAAATATATATAGTTGGGTTGAGGCAAAAATAAATTGTTCTTGTTATAATAAGGTTAGGTAAGTTTTCTATGATTCTTTTGGTGCAAAATTAAAAATTTTTACATTAACATTAATGAAAAAAAAATATATCTTTAAACGTATAAGAAAAGAAAATTTTAGAAAGGACTTATTTTTAAATGAGTTCTTGCTAATTGACCAGTTTTACATATTCAGCTTTGACATATATATATATATATATATATATATATATATATATATATATATATATATATATATATATATATATATATATATATATATATATATATATATATATATATATGTATATATATATATATATACCTGTGTGCTGAGCAGAGGCTCGTGTTCACCTGTTCATCTCTAGAGAGAATACCTGCCTTCATTTTTGGGATAGTTCGATGTCATTTACTTTGATGATGCATCGAGAGGTGGATTTAGGAGTTAGGTTATTGTAGGGAACTCAATCAGTGTTGGCAGCGTAATGCGATTGATTCATGCTGCTAGATGAATTGTAATTTGTTTTCGAGTGTTACGGATGGTTGATGGTTGTTGTGGATGGTTGTTGTGGATGGTTGTTGTGGATGTTTGTAGCGGATAGTTGTAGTGGATGGTTGTAGTGGATTGTTGTAGTGGATGGTTGTAGTGGATGGTTGTAGTGGATGGTTGTAGTGGATGGTTGTAGTGGATGGTTGTAGTGGATGGTTGTAGTGGATGGTTGTAGTGGATGGTTGTAGTGGATGGTTGTAGTGGATGGTTGTAGTGGATGGTTGTAGTGGATGGTTGTAGCGGAGGGCTGTATGTTGTGGGGGAAATCATTTAACATTTTTTTAATTAATGTGGGTGTGATTGTTATTTATTAGATAAGAACATAAGAATGTAGGAACACTGCAGAAGGCCTACTGGCCCATGCGAGGCAGGTGCTTATCAAAACGACCTTTACCTAAAGCTACCCAAGAAATAACTCCCATACCCAATGACACCATTCAAACCCAGCCCAGGCTACCACTACCACCACTATTATTACTAAAACTATTACCACCACCATCACTATAACCACTAAAACTACTTACAGAACAACACTAGTTTAACGATTGATGTAAAAAAAATGAAATATTTCTATATAGTCACTAAAGTGATTGAAAGATTAATTGATAATGAGAACTATTCACGTAAGTATATTGCATTAGCAAACCGACAGACATACACATATACAATCCTGAAACACATACACACGCACGCAGAAATAAAAGACAGGAGATAATATTAGCTGACAGACAGCTATAGATCATTATTATGGGAGGGAACTTTACCCAAGTGGCTGACAGACTGACAGACACGTGCCTTCTTATCCCTATTCTCCTTTAACCTTTTCAGACTCTTCAAACTTTTACCAGCGAGAAGGATCCAACTCCATTTAAGAAATGTAATGAAGGATATATTTTTTTTGAGCCGTGGTTCCTTAATCAGGAGATTCTTCTCTGTAGATGAATGGTTCAGAGAACCGACATGTTGATAAATTAGACACATGTGCAACTCTTGGGTATCTTTATTGAGGAAACGTTTCGCCACACAGTGGCTTCATCAATAAAGATACCCAAGAGTTGCACATGTGTCTAATTTATCAACATGTCGGTTCTCTGAACCATTCATCTACAAAGCTGTCAGACACTGCATCTTCTTGGGATCTTAATACTTGGGAATTCTTCGCTTGCCTAATTCTTGGGCACGACCTACTTCAACATTGAATAAGTGTTACACTGCCTCTGACTGCTTCACCTCTCCTGCCAACAGGTATATAAGCTCCTTCTCAGCACGTATGCCGTATTCTATTCAAGATTGATGGACTGACCACATCGACTCAAGGTTGAGGGACTGATTACCTCATTCTCCTCCTATTCTTCAAGATTCTCCTTTGTATGGACTGATGAAGCCACTGTGTGGCGAAACGTTTCCTCAATAAAGATACCCAAGAGTTGCACATGTGTCTAATTTATCATTCTTCTCTGTGTAGAGTTCGACAGCATCAACAGTCTGACTGATCGTAGACTCGTGCTAGGTAAGTAAGATATATGTACAACAGTTAGTTATATTTATAACGAATCGTTTCGCCTACACAGAAGGCTTCTTCAGTCGAGTATAGAATAGAGCAGAAGTAGCAGAGATGTAAAGACTATGTCATCGGTCCACCACTCTTGAAGACGTAGTTTTGAGGTGGTCAGTCCCTCATCCTCGAGGCTCCACCAGTCCTGCCGCTAAATAATCTATAACGTTTCAGAGTTTAGCAAAGTTCAATTAATAAAAGAATCTAATTCTTCGTGGATAAACTGAAAGAGATCTAACACTCTCAGTTGGTATTTAGGTAAATAAATCCGTACGGGAGCTCAGTGTATTTGGTTTGAAACCTATAGACTACACTGTCATTGTGCATCCACGTCACATGTACGTCACTAGTTATATAAAACATTCGTAATTAACGTTGTTTTTTTAATATATAACTTAAAAAAAATACCTCACCGTTCAAGTGTACATTTAAAGTGTAAATATACTGAGATATACACCTCTGCAATGTTGCAGAAAAGAGGAGGAGGAGGTCCAAGCATTTGTTTGGACGTCATCCTCCTTTCTGCAGACATTGCAAGCTCCTAATGATGTGTTGATTGCAACACGAAAGACCTAGAGTTATCATTCAACTTCCCCGTATGATTATTTTGCATCCAACTCCGTTTATAATCAGTGAGAAAGATGATGTAAAATGTTTGGTCTATAGTTAGTCTCTTAGACTGTCAGTCTGCTATTTTACTAGCTTTACACTCTGTCAGACTGCTATTTTACTAGCTTTACACTCTGTCAGACTGCTACTTTACTAGCTTTACACTCTGTCAGCCTGCTATTTTACTAGCTTTACACTCTGTCAGCCTGCTATTTTACTAGCTTTACACTCTGTCAGACTGCTACTTTACTAGCTTTACACTCTGTCAGCCTGCTATTTTACTAGCTTTACACTCTGTCAGCCTGCTATTTTACTAGCTTTACACTCTGTCAGCCTGCTATTTTACTAGCTTTACACTCTGTCAGCCTGCTTTTTTACTAGCTTTACACTCTGTCAGCCTGCTATTTTACTAGCTTTACACTCTGTCAGACTGCTACTTTACTAGCTTTACACTCTGTCAGTCTGCTATTTTACTAGCTTTACACTTTGTCAGCCTGCTATTTTACTAGCTTTACACTCTGTCAGACTGCTATTTTACTAGCTTTGCACTCTGTCAGTCTGCTACTTTACTAGCTTTACACTCTGTCAGTCTGCTATTTTACTAGCTTTACACTCTGTCAGTCTGCTGGTTTATTAATTTTGCAATCTGTCAGCGTGCTAGTTCACTAGTTTACAGTGTTGCAATATATCAGATCCAGTATTCCTTCATACGTCTTCTTTCCTGCCCTCGTATCATCTCTCTTCCTCGTTCTCCTCCTTCTTCTTCCCCTCTTCTTCTCTTCCTTTTCCTCCTCTTCACGGCAGTTGCATTCTCTAAGGTGTTAAAAAGTCAGGCCACGTTTGGACTTAGAGTTCACTGGCATGGTTGTGATGTTCACTCGCAGCATCCCACACCAGCAGAGTGGACCACGGTTTTTTCCAGACCAGCAGAGGGCTGGATCACGGTTTTTTCCAGACCAGCAGAGGGCTGGACCACGGTTTTTCCAGACCAGCAGAGGGCTGGACCACGGTCATTCCAAACCAGCAGAGGGCTTGACTACGGTCTTTCCAAACCAGCAGAGGGCTGGACCACGGTCTTTCCAAACCAGAAGAGGTCTGGACCACGTCTGCTCGTGAGCACCAGTATCTCTTGTGCGCATTATAAGCGGACACATAACATTTACTCTTTTCACAAAGATTGTGAAACATGGGCATCTACTCTCTCTCTCTCTCTCTCTCTCTCTCTTTTTTTTTTTTTTTTTTTTTTTTTTTTTTTTTTTTTTTTTTTGGGAGGGTTTGACAAGGTTAAGGATCCTAGCTTTATTGACAGCTATATTACAGGTTAAGGATTCCCTAACTTTATTGGCAAGCTAAGAGCTGTTACCTACATCAGCTCATTTGAAAGCATTTTTATTGTTATGAGACATACAAGTACGGGACAGGATGAAGTTGGAGCCATCTGTGGGCCAGCATTTTCATTTGATCAACTGACTTTATCTCGTTGATATCATTATGCTGTACGAATGTGTTCCATACTCGAGTCATCCTGGGTATGTATGATCTCAGATGGAGTGATGTTCTGGAGAAGGGTACAGCCAGAGTGAAGTTGCTGCTTTCTGCCCGTCTTGTGGCATAAAAGCTTGTTTCACGCTGTCCTCGAAGTGGTTCCAAGTGTGGTATTTTGACAATATTGGCCTTGTACATAACAGTAAGGCCACCCACAGCCCTCCTATGTTGAAGGCTCTGCTGAAATGACAGATCTATCCAGGATGGGTCCAGGCGAGAGATGAGACGTCTTGCTCTGTTCTCTACTCTGTCAATCAGTCGCAGATGAGAGGGGGGGCAGGCAAACCAAGAAAGTGGAGCATACTCAAGGTGTGAGCGTACTTGTGCCTCGTACAGGATCTTGCAACCCCTACTGTCAAGCAGATGCGAGATACGGCGAAGTGCTGTAAGCTTCCTGGCTGCCTTGTTTGCAAGATTTACAACATGGTTCTTCATGGTTAGTTTGGAGTCAAATTTCACCCCAAGGATATCTCACTCTCTCTCTCACTCTCACTCTCTCTCTCTCTCTCTCTCTCTCTCTCTCTCTCTCTCTCTCTCTCTCTCTCTCTCTCTCTCTCTCTCTCTCTCTCTCTTTCTCATTTTACATATTTCACTAAGATTGGGTTGGTTTAACAGACCTCAAGACTGTATGAGGATCACTTCGACAACTCGTTGCCTCTTTACCTCCGGTAAATTACACTTTTAATCCTTGAAACAGTGACTAAACTAAATTCTCAGTGTATATTCATTGAAATATACACACAACTCTCGGTGTAAACACACTATTGTGTGGCTAAAATACTGTGTATTTTGATTCAAAGTGTGTAGGTTCTAATCTAGATATGTGTGTGTGTGTGTGTGTGTGTGTGTGTGTGTGTGTGTGTGTGTGTGTGTGTGTGTGTGTGTGTGTGACTGAGGCCATTCAACTGCAATATTGCCGTGTATTTGTTCAACAAAAAAGAGGAATTCTGTGTTGCTGGTATAGTGAAGGAAGTATTTGCTGGTGTGTTTGCCAGTCAACAGCTGAGGCAATGGTACAGATCTCACTTGGAGCATTGCCTCAGCTGACGCTTGGGAGGGGGCCTTAGCTGACTCCTGGGGGTCTTAGCTAACTCCTGGGGGCCTTAGCTGACTCCTGGGGGCCTTAGCTGACTCCTGGGGGTCTTACCTGACTCCTGGGGGTCTTAGCTGACTCCTGGGGGCCTTAGCTGACTCCTGGGGGCCTTAGCTGACTCCTGGGGGCCTTAGCTGACTCCTGGGGGTCCTGGCTGACTCCTAAGGTCTTAGCTGTGTTCTGAAAGGTGTTAACTTACTTCTTGGGTTTTAGCTGACATCTGGGGAGTCTTGGCTCACTCCTGGGTATGGGGAGGGGTCTTTGCCGATGCCTGGGGGCCTGAGCTGACTCCTGCGGGTCTTAGTTAACTCTTTGGGGCCATAGCTGAGCTTTCCCGTTTTAGTTCCTTGTTAAACCTGCAAATTTATTGATTCTGGTTTAAATTGTTCGGTTTTATTTTATTTTCTCATCAATAAAAATTTATTACCTTGAAATAATTCCAAAAACTCGCAAATAATTTATACAATTTTTTTTGTGTGTATTGTGTCCATCCATTGTCTTTTTAATGTTGTTGATGTTGTGTTGATGATGATATGTTGATGTAATGATAATGGTGCTGTTATGTTGATGTTATGTTAATGGTGCTGTTATGTTGATGTTAAGTTGATATTATGTTGATGATATTATGTTGATGTAATGATAATGTTATTTTGATGATGCTATGTTAATGATGTCATGCTGATGATATTATGTTGGGGATGTTTATGGTATGTTGATGTTTTCAACCTCATTCAACCTGATGAGTTACTGAGGTTAGTGTTTTCTCATCTAGGCTTCGTAGTGAGGAGAGAGAGAGAGAGAGAGAGAGAGAGAGAGAGAGAGAGAGAGAGAGAGAGAGAGAGAGAGAGAGAGAGAGAGAGAGAGAGAGAGAGAGAGAGAGAGAGAGAAAGTATATAAGGAAATGGGTTTACAGTAACAGCTAAAACGGTTTGTGCTTCCTGTTTCCTCCTTCTCTTCCTAATTCTTACCCTCTTACTCCTCGTCTATCTTTTCTTCCTCTTTACCCTAAAGTCTCCTCATCCAATTTTTCCTCCTCTTTCGCCAAATCTTTGTCTTGCTCCTCCTCCTCCTCCTCTTCCTTAATTTAATTAACTCTCCCATCTACGTAACTCTGAAGATTTTATACCCTCGCCCAACTGCAATATTCTCACCACTATACCTGGGAACATACACGAATATATTACCCGGACACCACTGAGAGTATAACCAAAGCATGCATAGAATATTGCTGGAAGTGTGGGTATACTGGGACAGGAGCCCGCTGTGTCTGACTATAGCTGAGATATAGCCAAGGTATTATAAACATTAACGCTGAATATAGCCAGTGGTGTTGTTGGTACTTAGGCGAGATTTTATCTCAAAATACAGCTAGGCTGCAGAGAAAAATGCTGCGTTCACACACATACACACACACATAAACACACATAAACACACACACACACACACACACACACACACACACACACACACACAGAAAGGAGTCATTCCCGACACTACACTGTGTACGTCAGGCCCATATTGGAGTATGCAGCACCAGTGTGGAACCCAGAATGATCAGGCAAGTAATAAAGCAGAGAGAGTGCAGATGTTTGTGCTGCGAGGAGAGGGTAAGAGAACTAAACCTAATGAAATTAGAGGAAAGAAGGACTAGGGGTGATATGATAACAACGTACAAAGTACTGGAGAAGAATAGGCAGAGGTGGGGTGACATATTTTTCGTATTTTTCGTAAGATGGAAGACTAGAACACGATGGTACAAATGACAGCTGGAAACACTTATGAGTCACGGGCTCTTAGGAATTATTTCTTTAGATTTAGAGTGATAAGGAAGAGGAACGACCCGGACAGTGAAGTGGTAGATACAGCATCCATACACGACTTTAAGAAGAGGTACGATAAGGCTCTCTCGAAGTCAGGAGACAGGGAACCTAGTAGCAGCCAGATAAGAGGCAGGACCAGGACATGGGACACGACTCATACAATCACATACTAGTGATTAAATACAACTGAGTAAACACACAAACTCCCACTGACCCACTTATTTGGCCATTTTGAAGATTTTTTTTACAGAAAATGTCTTAAATGTCTGAGCCATTTTTACAAAAAGCTGAGAAAAGCCTCGTCCCTGACGGGCTGCTTGAAAAAAAAAATTTAATTATTTTGTTCCACTTCTTTGCCTTTTAAGGTAATTGAGACTCTTGACTTGGAGTAAATATTATTTGGGCTAATTATTTTAAGGTAATATATATATATATATATATATATATATATATATATATATATATATATATATATATATATATATATATATATATATATATATATATATATATATATATATATATATATATATATATGTCGTGCCGAATATGTAAAACTGGTCAATTAGCAAGAACTCATTTAAAATTAAGTCCTTTCTAAAATTTTCTCTTATACGTTTAAAGATATATTTTTTCATTAATATTGATGTAAAAATTTATAATTTTGCACCAAAAGAATCTTAGAAAACTTACCTAACCTTATTATAACAAGAACAATTTATTTTAGCCTAACCCAACTAAATATATTTTAGATTTGCTTACAATAAATTAATATTAAACAAACACAGTGAAATACATTTTTTTTGTTAGGTTCAGAATGATTTTGGCGAAATTATTGCGTACACAAATTTTCACTTTTCCTATATGGCAAGATGAGCGTTGCTATTTAAGCCAAGATCGCAAGTTCTGCCTATTCGGCACGACATATACATATGTATATATATATACACATATATATATATATATATATATATATATATATATATATAGTATATATATATATATATATATATATATATATATATATATATATATACATATATATAAAATCTGTCTTCTAAGTTTTTCATAATACTTGCATAAACTATAAAAAATAAGTCTTTGAGGCTGTTTTAGTGTTATTAAGTAGATATGTTTTTGTGACCATGATAAGAAAGCAGACAGACAGATAATCTGAGGCAGGAGAAAGCCATGTACTCTGAGATGTTCCTTGATGTAAGGTACCCTCGCCCAGCCTAGCCACCCTCCCTCTGAGACATCAGATACCTCCAGCACCTGGTTAGCCAGGAAGATGCACACATCCTGGCACTCAGTTGTTAAGCTCCTGACTGGCTATGATGACATACAGGCGAGATGTTGCGTATGACTTGGCGTCCCTGTGGAATACTCACAGCTGGGTAAAATGCACTAGGAACACTCACAGCTGGGTAGGATGCACCAGAAACACTTACAGCTGGATAAGCTACACCAGGAACGCTCACATCTGGGTAAGCTGAACCAAGAGCACTCACAGCTGGGTAAGCTGCATCTGGAATACCTACAGATGGGTAAGCTGCATCAGAACCACTCACAGCTGGGTGAGCTGCACCCGGAACACTGACAGCTGGATAAGTTGCATCAGGAACACCCACAGCTGGATAAGCTGCACCAGAAACACTCACAGCTGGGTGAGCTGCACCAGGAATGCTCTCAGCTGGATAAGCTGCATCAGGAACACCCACAGCTGGATAAGCTACGTCAGGAACACTCACAGCTGGGTAAGCTGCACCAGGAAAGCTCACAGTATGGTAAGCTGCATCTGTCAGGAGCACTCGCGTAATGCATTCGCCTCACGACAAGCCACTCTGAACACATCACAAGTCAGACGAGTAATCTCTCTGGTTATTGAAAGGGCAGTGACAGAGCAGTGCATAAACAGCTTGCTATGTTCATCAATAAAACCCTAGAAGGCAGTATGCCCAGGAGGGGGACACGCATCGTAGTGCCTCTTAGAGCAAGCGCTGGGCGCTCGGCTCACAACAGAAATTACCCGGGTTCAATCCAGGACGGAGCGAGACGAATGAGAAAATCTCCCGAATTACAGACGGCTGTAAGAAAAAGAGGTGAGCCCAGGAGCTGAAACAACACAGTCACCGCTGCGTTAGTTATATTAATGAAGTTGTTTAGGATGAAACAAACAATGAATGCAAAAAGAAACATAAACAAAGGCTCATCTACAAACAGCTACACACACACACACACACACACACACACACACACACACCTGTACGAATATCAGTTCATACAAAAAACACAAACACAAAATCACCCAAACAAACATACGCACATCAACTACAAATTTACTGGCATAGTCGTGCCTTTCAAAGAGAATAATGAGTTAGAGTGACTACAACAACAGTAGATCAGGTCAGCATTCAAATGGTGACCTTCACCAGTAATCACCTGACACAGAATATCAGAGGTGATGTCTGGGTGTAGATCATCCAGTAAAGCTCTCTGTTGTGATGGTCATCAAACCTCTTTATTGTATCGATAATTACAGCTAGTTATACCACTTTACTAATTTATCCTATGCTGGGATGGATGGATGAGGGTGTACAAAGACGGAACATGGACATGTTAACAAAGTGGTTGTTCTGTACACACACACACACACACACACGCATATATATATATATATATATATATATATATATATATATATATATATATATATATATATATATATATATATATATATATATATATATATATATGTATATATATATATATATATATATATATATATATATATATATATATATATATATATATATATATATATATATATATGTATATATATATATATATATATATATATATATATATATATATATATATATATATATATATATATATATATATATATATATATATATATATATATATATATATATATATATGTAATATTATACTAATGGAGCTGGAATATGAGCTCAATGCCTCAATGCCTTTCGCACTTTTGCCAGCGCTTCGTCAGGAGCTTTTCAATAAAGGAAGTTGTGGAAAGAAAAAAAAATGACCGGGAGGAGGGTAGGTCAGTGCATCTACCACCGCACCACCTAGTGTCCAGTAGAGGATAACTTAAACTTCTCCAGCAGGAAACCCCCCCAACCATTTCAAGTCTCGTTTCCACTTTGCATCCAGAAAATCATAATTCTCATCAGGCTTGACGTATCCTACAATGCATACTAATACATTGGCGAGTTCTTCCAGCAGAAACATTGTCGTAGTTTGGGAAGATGTAGGATTCTCCGTGTTTTGCAAGTTCTACTCGGAATGTTTTTGGACGAATGTTGTCCAACACACCAGACATGATCTGCTGTGTACACGTTGATGATGAAGTCACAACATGACACCTGAAATGGGAAGATTTCGACACTTTCGTTTTTTTTTAGAAACTGAACCGACTGCCCATATTTAATTTAAAAAAAAATAGTGATATGATCATACATGTAGATCTAGATAAACATTATTTTGTTGCATATTTCGACATATCAAAGCGATAGGAGGAGTTTGCTGATATTTTTCAAGTTTAAATTTAAGGTATAAGGGAAGCTGTACATTGGCCTTATCTGCCTGGATGTTTTAATGAAGAATGAAGCTTAAACATCCATACAAAAACAATGCTGTTAAATATCAAAATTTCTTAAGCAAATATCCATGAAAAATCAAGACAAATGCAGTCTCCAATCTTTTCACCTCACCTCCTTCCGTTCCCTTCCATCCCTTTCAGTAAGTTATCCCCGTCTCTTGAATTTCATTCTTGCTTTAAATCCTATGACCTTACCAGTAAAACATCCAACTTAGAGAGACCAATATTGTCAAAGTACCACACTTAGATCCACTTCGAGCAAACTTCTATACCACAAGACGGGCAGAAAGCAGCAACTTCACTCTGGCTGTACCCTTCTCCAGAACATCACATCATCTAAGATCATATGTCCCCAGGATGACTTGTGTCTGGAACATTCGTACAGCATAATGATGTCAACGAGATAAAGTCAGTTGATCAAATGAAAATGCTGGCCCACAGATGGTTCCAACTTCATCCTGTTCCATACTTGTATGTTTCATAACAATAAAAATGCTTTCAAATGAGTTGATGTAGGTAACAGCTCTTAGCTTGTCAATAAAGCTAGGGATCCTTAACCTGTAAATAGTTTGTCAATAAAGTTAGGGATCCTTAACCTAACCATGTCAAACCCTGTGTAAAGAGAGAGAGAGAGAGAGAGAGAGAGAGAGAGAGAGAGAGAGAGAGAGAGAGAGAGAGAGAGAGAGAGAGAGAGAGAGAGAGTGAGAGATTGAGGAAGGGAGGGAGGTAGAGAGAGATTATTCACCTCGTCACACTGCTCCCAGTAAAGGCGTCCTCGTTAAGTCCTCGTTAGTGTAGCAGAAATAACTCAGTCCCACACCCATAACTGAGGAAGAATGTTGTCAGGAGAGGGGAATTTATATATATATATATATATATATATATATATATATATATATATATATATATATATATATATATATATATATATATATATATATATATATATAACACAGAAAGAATATTGCTGTGTTTAGAAGAGGAGGAAAAAACTTTCATAAAGGATATATTAGAATATATTATATCTTACCCTGTCTATATGATGGAAAAATTCCCTGACACCCCTATTCTTTCCCTACCTCCTCGTCTAGCCTACCTACTTTTATGTTTCTTTGCCCTCTCTCTCTCTCTCTCTCTTTCTTTCTCTCTCTCTTTCCTTTCTTTCTCTCTCTTTCTCTCTCTCTCTCTCTCTCTCTCTCTCTCTCTCTCTCTCTCTCTCTCTGTCTTCTCCCAGGCTCCTCTCCCTACCTCCCCTTCCCACCACCCCTGACACCCCAAAAGTGCCTCTACTCCAGCTGTAACAATTAGTGGCCCTCAGACAGGCAGTTTTGCTAGTGATTCTAGGCTAATTGGGAAGTTACCTAGCCCGGGGGTGATACCTCTCTGCTCTTCCTATCATTTCATTTAAAGGCTTTCTGGAACTTTCTTCAGTTATTAATCCCTTTGTTAACAAACACACACACAGAGACACACACACACACACACACTATATATATATATATATATATATATATATATATATATATATATATATATATATATATATATATATATATATATATATATATATATATATATATATATATATATATATATATATATATATATATATATATATATATATATATATATATATATATATATATAAAGTATTCTCTTCCTTCGTGTCAAAGAGTTTTTTGGAATTCGAATGAATGTATAAATAACATATTTGAATAATTATAAGGCAGGCAAAATATTACATGAAAAGATTCAATTGAATTGTGACGTATCATGACAGCTGTTGAATGAGTGATGGTAAATGTGTTTTTTTTCTGGTGGAGAGAGGAAAGGTTCACCCTACACCGGTGAGAGACCGGGAATGGGATCATTTAAGAGGTGAACTGAAATACCACATGCAGAAATCAACCAACAAAAGTGACAAAATGACTAAATTCGGTGAAACAAGAGTCATCTCTCTTGAGTGATGCAATTAAGTGGGATCCGAGCGTTGCTTTATGAGAAGTGAGCGAGGCTTTCTGGGTACGTTGACCTCGATGGGAATAAATGGTATAAAATACCGACACAATGGAAATATAAACACACATGCAGTATAATGTGGTCCTTTATTGACAACGTTTCGCCCACACAGTGGGCTTTATCAAGTCACAAACAGATCTACTTGGGGTGTATGTATAATGTTCGCCAAGACCATAGTCCTGGCACGGGTCTACTTGGGGTGCAAATCAAATCAAATAAGTTCAGGTAAGATCCCAATGGGATGAGCGGGGAAGATGGGATAGATGGAGAATAGTTCTGGAGAGGAGTGTTCTTAGTCAGAGAAACAGAGCCAGGGCTTAACCCAGCAGCTAAGGCGATCGTGGGGCAGACTTGAGAACAGGAATAGCAGGGACTGTTGCATCGAACTTGTGGTAGTTGAAGTCTTAAATCTTGAGTAGCTGGCAGCAGGCTAGGCCACATCAGAGGGTAGAACACATGGGAATTATAGGAGTAACTGAGGAGGCAGGTTAGCAATGGAGCCATTTACGAATTTTTTGAAGCTGCTCCTAGATAGGTGGTATACTTTAGCCTTGTTACTGAAGGTGAAACGTAGAGGCTTGATCAACTCAAGAACTTGGGTGAGTGTGAATTGAAGCGGTGATTCACATGCATACTTGACTGTTCCAGTACAGGTCATGGTGTCAGTATTTGAAGAAGTGTAAAAGGTAAGGTTTTCCCATGAGGGTTTACTGGAGTCGTCGTTATCTTCCTCTTCTGGAGTGGATTCATTGGGAGAATCTACAATGGTGGTAGCCGGTGACTGAGGGTCGACAGGAGCAGCTGTAAGGTGTAATGGTTATGTAACAGCAGACTGGGAGAGGTGGGAGACGGTGGTTGAGGCAACATGGGGTGTATGTATGTATAATGTTCGCCAAGACCATAGTCCTGGCACGGGTCCCAATCTTGCGATGACCCGTCTCTGGCTCCCGATGGAGAAAGGTTTCCACAATGATGCGACGCATGCCGCTCAAGCGCCCCTCTGGTCATTTCAACTGGTGCATCTCATAAGCGACACCATATGTAACTATGGACACTAGCGAGGAGGAGGATATGTCATTATTACAGGTAACAGCTTGTCTGGTTCGTTGACCCCATGGTACACTAGTGTGGCCGCAGTCATCTCTGGGTCCTCATCGGGAGGGAATATCACCCCTAGTTGCCTGCGGAGTGTCTCAGTAGCTTCGCACTCTAGAAGATAGTGTGTTAGGGGCCGCTGGACAATGTGCTGACAGTACTGGCACATCTCCTCAGCCTTGTCTACCATCATCTTGGCTGTGGGAAAGCCCAAACGAAGCCGATGGATGGCGGTACACTGCGCTCTGGACCAGCTTCTATCATATGGAGGGGGTTCTCCCTGAGTCGCTGCTCGGTACCACTGTTGAGATGGGGTATCACCTAAGACCTCCCCCATAAGCTTCGTGGCTCTGGCAGCCACCAGTTTGGTCTGTCGTAGGTTGATTGGGACAGTAATCCCAACATGTGGATAGTCTGTTGCTGCCTTGGCTGCATCATCTGCCGCCTCATTTCCCCGGATGCCAGCATGGTTGGGGATCCAGTTCAATGTCGATCTATTACCCTGAACTTCTAAGGCTGTCATTATGCTCAGGATCGATGTGATGAGGTGAACATTATCCTGTGGTTGAGGATGGGAGAGAGCATTGATTGCAGAGGTGGAATCAACGTGTATGGCAGGTCGGAGTCGATGTCGTAGGGCATGTGACAATGCCTGCTGAATCGCCACCAGCTCAGCTTGAAGGATCGTGCAGTGGTCAGGGAGTCGCCAGCCTTGTGTGTGACCATTGTGGTACAGTCCAGCTGCTGCTCTCTTCCTGTCAGGGTCGACAGAACCATCTGTGAAATACACTGCACATGTGCCTCCCTCTGCCAGTGCCATGCTTGTCTCAGCATGAGTAGAGCACGTGACCTGACATACTCGGCCTGTTTCTGAAAGGTCAGCTTTTTATCAATGTAGATTCCCAAGTACAGGTAGGAGCCTGTCCACTCAAGTTCTATATCCTGAATACGTAATCTATTCACAGGATCTGGTCCCTTGAACATCATTGCAAGAGATTTCTCGGCCGAGATCTTGAGGCCTAGTTCCTTGCAAGACTGCGTAATTAGGTCCAAAGCTCTCTGAGCCTGTCGTTCTAAATTGCCTTTCCCATTCACTACGAGTGCAAGATCATCAGCATAGCTGAGGAGCTGTGTACCACTATGAAAGGGAAGGCTCACAAGTTCCTGCATAAGGATGTTAAACAGGGTAGGACTGAGCACACCTCCTTGTGGCATACCGTTTTCCAGGGTTTTAAAGGAAGAGTAGTGTCCCTGAAAGCTGACACAGGCCTGCCTGCCCCTAAGGTAGGACTCTATCCAGGCCAGGAGGCGTCCTTTGATTCCCTTCCGAGCTAGTATTGCCAGAATTGCTGTGGGGCTGGCTAGCTCAAATGCCTTCTCAAGGTCGAGGTAAACGACGATACTAGGTTTTTTGTTGCTATCAGCAATCTGGCTTAGTAGAGTGGTTATGCACTCTGCTGTTCCCACTCCTTTGGTGAAGCCAAATATGTGATGATGAGAGGGTTCAAGTTTCCATAGGAGGCGGTTTAACACCATCCTCTCAGCAGTCTTGGCTAAGCAGCTGGTCAGCGATATGGGTCTCATACTGCCTGGGTCCTTGGGCTTTGGAATTGGTACGATTGTAGCTTTCTTCCAAGCTGCTGGGAGTGTCCTGGCCCTCCACGACTTGTTAATGACGTCTAGTATGGCCTCCCATCCACTCTGCCCAGCCCGTGCAATCATGGAGTACGTCACACCATCGATGCCCGGGGCAGTGTCACCTGTGTTCTTAATGGCACGTCGGAGTTCCAAGTCCGTGAGGTCTTCATCAGTCACATCTTCCGACTCACATGCAGCTTGTATCGTTAGCTGGCGCTGTGGCAGAAGATCCGTCTGTATATTCCGGATGTCCTGTGGGAGCTGAGTGGAGGCTTCCCTGGAAGTGAAAAGCTCCACTAGTTTCTCTGCTTCCTGGGATGGGTTCGGGTGTGCTGGTGGCCTCGGCTTGCTCTTGCCAGTTGCTATGTTGAGCTTGCCCCATATCTCAGATAAGGTGGTGTGATGCCCGAATGTTGAGCACCACTCCAGCCATTTCTCAGTTTTTACTCTGAGAGAGATTCTGCGGGCATGCTGCACAATGGCTCTCAGAGTATTCCTGTTCTCTGCCGTAGGGTTACGCCTGTATAGCTTCCTAAAAGAGTTGATGCGGTGGTTCTGCTCCCGCACCTCGTCGTCGTAGAACCACCAGTCTCTTTTGTGAGTGCGTCCTGCGGACTTCTTTGGAATTGCGCACTCTGCTGCCTGGATGAGAACAGTGATTAGCTCCTGTTCAGCCGTATCACAGTCTTCAGATAGAGAGTATGTGGACCACCAGTCATGAAGATAATCCTGGAACACCTTCCATTTGGCCCTCTTTACGTCCCATCTAGGAGGCAGCGCAACTGTGGGAGGCCTGTTGATGTTGAAGGTGGTGATCACTGCAAAGTGGTCACTGACAAGGTGAGGATGAGTTTCCCATGTGGCTCCTGCTGCGAGTTGTCTTGACCCAAAGGTAAGGTCGAGGTAGCCACCCAACAGATGTGCGTTGAAATCTCCACCAACAATAATACACTCAGTGCGTGCTAGTGCGAGGAGCTCTGCAATGTCGAGGGTGTGTCTTGGGTTCTTGTAGATGTTATAGATGGTAATGGGCGCCCCAGGTATGTGCACAAGGATGGCCTGTACCTCGACATCCTCCCCACAGTCCAAAGGGTTGGCTATAACCTCGTGAGGTATTGTATTGGATACAAATACAGCTGTGCCTCTGCAGTGAACGCCCGGGTCCATGTGCCGAAAATACCCAGCAAAACCGGGTAGTCTTGGGCACATAGTCGGGACAGTCAGAGTTTCTTGTAGCAAGACGATGTCAACCCGATCCCGAATTACTGCCTCCAGCAAGAGGTGCTGTTTACTCCTTAGGCCCTGAATGTTCCATTGTAGAACCTTGAGGGTGTGATTTGGTACCGAGGTTATTCCGTCGCTGTTGTTTCCTGAGCTGGAGACTGAGTCCTGCCCGCTCCGAGAACCTGCAAATTCATGGCATCCACTGTCTCCTCCTCGGTCAGCAAGCACACTCTCAGGGCACAGAGTTTAGAAAATACTTGTTCAATTATTGTGCATTCTTCTTCAAGAAACTCATTGCTGCAGATTCTGAGTGCACGCTGAACCACTTGCCAAGAAACTTCTTCATAGCTATCCCACATAAGAGCAAAGGAATGGAAGAACACTGCAGAAGGTCTGCTCACAAACTTATCCAATCTCACTTCCAAGCTACCCAAGATTTTAGACTCTATAACCCCACTCGGTACATCATCAGATACAGCATTTTCCACCTGACCTCAACATTCTGAACCTGACTATAAATACTCGCGTACCTTGACAACGTTGTCAATAAAGGATCACATTCTACTGCATATGTTTTTATATTTCTACGTTGACCTCACCTGAAAATATGTATCATCATTTTTGACTGTTAATTAATGATATTTTAATATTAATAATACTTATAATAATAATACTACTTCTGCTACTTCTCCTCTTCCTCATATTATATCTAATAATGAACCAGTCATCTACAATCCTGTCAGACACTGCAACTTCTTGGGATCTTAATACTTGGGAATTCTCCGCTTGCCTCACCCTTGGGCACGACCTACTTCCACATTGGGCAAATGTGACACCACCTATGACTGCTGCACCTCTCCTGCCTACGGTTTATAAGCTCCTTCTCCACTCATATGCCGTATTCTACTCAAGATTGATGGATTGACCACATCGACTCAAGGTTGAGGGACTGATTACCTCATTCTCCTCCTGTTCTTCAAGCTTCTGTGTATGGACTGATGAAGCCACTGTGTGGCGAAACGTTTCCTTAATAAAGATACCCAAGAGTTGCACATGTGTCTAATTTATCAACGTGTCGGTTCTGTGAACCAGTCATCTACATATCTAATAATAATAATAATAATAATAATAATAATAATAATAATAATAATAATAATAATAATAATAATAATAATAATTTAAAGAAAATAATAATAATATAAAATTATTTTTATTACTATAATTATTATATTATTATAACTAATTATTATTTTATGCCCTCGTTAGGTTAGGTTAGGTAAGGTTCGTCAGGAAACAGGACAAATGTTTCCTGACGCGGGTCTTAGTCAGATGATGACCCGCCTTTGGAGCTTTTGGTCATCTGACCGAGGCCTTCCGCTGGCTTACCGGTCCAACCCTTTAAAAATTATGGTCATTTATAACCATTGTTATATGATGCCCTCGTTATATGAGAAAAATACTTGACATAAGTTTGAGGCTGGTGAGCCGTATTTAAAACTTTGAAGAAGAAAGTCTAGCAATTACCTGAGAGTTTTACCACATAATTAATTACTTTATGGACTTCCATGCAGATTAATTACCTAAATAAATTGCCTTAATTAGTGATTTCGGCCACAGGGTTTCCAGTCAGTGTCTTGTCTCGATCATAAAAATGAAGTTAATATGTATATATATATGTATGTATGTATGTATGTATGTATGAGTGTGTGTGTGTGTGTGTGTGCGTGTGTGTGTGTGTGTGTGTGTGTGTGTGTGTGTGTGTGTGTGTGTGTGTGTGTGTGTGTGTGTGTGTGTGTGTGTGTGTGTGTGTGTGTGTGTGTGTGTGTGTGTGTGTGTGTGTGTGTGTGTGTGTGTGTGTGTGTAATATGACGTTTACTAAAAGAGACAAATTGCGTCATACGCCAAGACGAGTTTGACGTATCGCGTGCCATCGCCTCGACGGACGAGAACGCATTACCTTTAAGAAATGAAGTCAGTAGGAAGTTAGAGAAGATCCTCTTTTACGCTTCCCACTAACCTCATAACACGTTGTATAACAATAATAATAATAATAATAATAATAATAATAATAATAATAATAATAATAATAATAATAATAATAATAATAATAATAATAATAATAATAATAATAATAATAAAATAATAATAATAATAATAATAATAATAATAATAATAATAATAATAATCAAAATAATAATAATGATAATTAAAGTACTAATGCAACTAAATCACCATTAGCACAACCGCTAACAACACCACCACTTCTACTAACGACAAAGGCAGCAAAAGTAACAACAATACAACGACAACAATAAAAACAACAACGATAACAATACAGCAGCAGAAACAACAACAAAAACAACACCAATCATTATACAAAACACCTTAAATATTAATAAAAAATAAACTAATGCGTCCGTCGAACCTCTTCCCTTAACACTAAAACACACACACACACACACACACACACACACACACACACACATACACACACACACACACACACACACACACACACACACACACACACACACACACACACACACACACACACACACACACACATACACACACACACACACACACACACACACACACGCACACTGAAAGTTTGGTACACAAACGCGGATGGAATAACGAATAAACATGAGGAGTGGAATGAAAGAATCAGTGAGAAATCCCCAGACATCATAGCAGTCACAGAAACAAAACTCGCTGAGACAATAACAGACACAATCTTCCCAACGGGATATCAGATCCTGAGGAAAGATAGAAGGAGTAGAGGGGGAGGAGGGGTTGCACTGCTCATAGAACACCGAAGGGGATTTGAGAAAATGGAAGGCATGGACATGATTGGAGAAAGAGACTACATTGTAGGTACAATTCAGTCCGGAGAACATAAAGTAGTCATTGGAGTGATGTATAACCCACCACAGAACTGCAGGAGACCAAGAGAGGAGTACGAAGAAAACAACAGGGTGATGGTGGACACACTGGCTGAGGTGGCAAGAAGAGCTCACTCGAGCAGAGCAAAGTTACTGGTAATGGGCGATTTCAACCACAGGGAGATCGACTGGGAAAACCTGGAGCCACATGGGGGTCCCGAAACATGGTGAGCCAAGATGATGGATGTGGTACTTGAAAACCTCATGCATCAACATGTCAGGGACACAACCAGAGAGAGAGGGGAGGATGAGCCAGCAAGACTGGATCTTGTGTTCACCCTGAGCAGTTCAGACATTGAGGACATCACTTACGAGAGGCCCCTTGGAGCTAGCGATCAGGTGGTTCTGAGTTTTGATTATATAGTAGAGTTACAAGTGGAGAAGGTAACAGGAACTGAAGGGGACAGGCCAAACTATAAAAGGGGGGACTACACAGGTATGAGAAACTTCGTGCAGGAGGTTCAGTGGGACAGAGAAATGGTAGCAAAATCAGTAAACGAGATGATGGAATATGTGGCAACAAAATGCAAGGAGGCAGAGGAAAGGTTTGTTCCCAAGGGAAACAGAAATAATAGGAAGACCAAAACGAGTCCTTGGTTTACCCGAAGGTGTAGGCAGGCAAAAACTAAGTGCAACAGAGAATGGAAAAGGTACAGGAGGCATAGGACCCAGGAAAACAAGGAGATTAGTAGAAGAGCCAGAAACGAGTATGCACAGATAAGGAGGGAGGCCCAGCGACAGTATGAAAACGACATAGCATCGAAAGTCAAATCTGACCCGAAACTGCTGTATAGCCACATTAGGAGGAAGACAACAGTCAAGGACCAGGTGATAAGGCTGAGGAAAGAAGGTGGAGAACTCACAAGAAACGATCAAGAGGTATGTGAGGAGCTCAACACGAGATTTAAGGAAGTATTTACAGTAGAGACAGGAAGGACTCTGGGGGGACAGACCAGATGGGGACACCAGCAAGGAATACACCAACAAGTGTTGGACGACATACATACAGATGAGGAGGAGGTGAAGAAACTGCTAAGGGACATCGATACCTCAAAGGCAATGGGACCGGACAACATCTTCCCATGGGTCCTTAGAGAGGGAGCAGATATGTTGTACGTGCCACTTACCACAATCTTCAACACGTCCATGGAAACTGGGCAACTACCTGAGGTATGGAAGACGGCAAATGTAGTTCCCATTTTTAAAAAAGGAGACAGAAAAGAGGCACTAAACTATAGACCTGTGTCATTGACGTGTATAGTATGCAAAGTTATGGAGAAGATTATCAGGAGGAGAGTGGTGGAGCACCTGGAACGGAACAAGAGTATAAATGCCAACCAGCACGGATTCATGGAAGTCAAATTGTGTCACAAACCTTCTGGAGTTTTATGATAAAATAACAGAAGTAAGACACGAGAGAAAGGGGTGGGTTGATTGCATCTTCTAGGACTGCAAGAAGGCCTTTGACACAGCTCCTCACAAGAGATTAGTGCAGAAGCTAGAGCATCAGGCGCATATAACAGGAAGGGCACTGCAATGGATCAGAGAATACCTGACAGGGAGGCAACAACGAGTCATGGTACGTAATGATGTATCACAGTGGGCACCTGTGACGAGCGGGGTCCCACAGGGGTCGGTCCTAGGAACAGTGCTATTTTTGGTATATGTGAACGACATGATGGAAGGGCTAGACTCAGAAGTGTCCCTGTTTGCAGATGATGTGAAGTTAATGAGGAGAATTAAATCTGATGAGGACCAGGCAGGACTTCAAAGAGACCTGGACAGACTGGACACCTGGTCCAGCAAATGGCTTCTCGAATTTAATCCTGCCAAATGCAAAGTCATGAAGATAGGGGAAGGGCACAGAAGACCACAGACAGAGTATAGGCTAGGTGGCCAAAGACTGCAAACCTCACTCAAGGAGAAAGATCTTGGGGTGAGTATAACACCGAGCATGTCTCCGGAAGCACACATCAATCAGATAACTGCTGCAGCATATGGGCGCCTGGCAAACCTGAGAACAGCATTCCGATACCTTAGTAAGGAATCGTTCAAGACACTGTACACCGTGTATGTCAGGCCCATACTGGAGTATGCAGCACCTGTTTGGAACCTGCACTTGATAAAGCACGTCAAGAAACTAGAGAAAGTACAAAGGTTTGCGACAAGGTTAGTTCCAGAGCTAAGGGGAATGTCCTATGAATAAAGATTAAGGGAAATCGGCCTGACGACACTGGAGGACAGGAGGGCCAGGGGAGACATGATAACGACATATAAAATACTGCGTGAAATAAACAAGGTGGACAAAGACAGTATGTTCCAGGGAGGGGACACAGAAACAAGAGGCCACAATTGGAAGTTGAAGACACAAATGAGTCAGAGAGATATTAGGAAGTATTTCTTCAGTCATAGAGTTGTCAGGCAGTGGAATAGCCTATAAAATGACGTAGTGGAGGCAGGAACCATACACAGTTTTAAGACGAGGTTTGATAAAGTTCATGGAGCGGGGAGAGAGAGGGCCCAGTAGCAACCGGTGAAGAGGCGGGGCCAGGTGCTAAGACTCGACCCCTGCAACCACAAATAGGTGAGTACACACACACACACACACACACACACACACACACACAAGATGCGCCCAAGGGGGAAATCAATCTTTTCAGAAGACAAAAACACATACACACACACACGCGCGCATCTTCAGGTCCGAGATGCAGCGTAGAATCATCTCCGTGTACGTATCCCTCCTCCCCCTCGTCCCCTCCCCTCTTAATTTCCCCACCTTAATAATTTCCCCACCTTAAGAATCATTTTCAGTCGCCCACGAAGGGAGGCTGACGCTTCTCAGTTCCGTCCAGACGAATACACTCGCCCCGAGTGTATTCGTTTTTTTTTCCTCTGGGAATTAACGGAGCTGTAATATGCTTAATGGAGGCAAGGCTTCGCATTTATTTGCTGTTGGTGGTGATGAAGATGATGATAAAAATGATTATATGTTGTAGGTTGTAGGGCTGTTAGCGTAATTAATATGATTATTAATTTTTAATATTGATATTTTATTTATTTATTTATTATTATTATTATTATTATTATTATTATTATTATTATTATTATTATTATTATTATTATTATTATTATTATTATTATTATTATTATTATTATTATTATTATTATTATTATTATTATTATCATTATTATTATTATTGTTGTTATTATTATTATTATTATTATATACTTCAAGACCCATGTATTTTAATCCCAGAAGGAGAGATCAAAATATTCCATGCTCGTAGTGTACAAGTGCAGCCTTAATACACTTTAAACCGGTGAAAATCATTCGTATGAAGTACGGATTTTCAGCGGGTTATTTCGAAATATTCTGAAACGAAAGGAGCTTTGCGCCGGAGCTTTAAGAGAGAGAGAGAGAGAGAGAGAGAGAGAGAGAGAGAGAGAGAGAGAGAGAGAGAGAGAGAGAGAGAGAGAGAGAGAGAGAGAGAGAGAGAGAGAGAGAGAGAGAGAGAACAGCGCAACAGCATAAAGTAAATACTGCACTGTCAACGTGACAGAAATATCTAGTGCAACTTTTACGGGAATTTCATTGTGGCATCAGTCTCAGGAAAGTACAGGAAAAACAGCAACAGCTGCTGCAGGCACAGCTGCTGCAGGCACAGCTGCTGCAGGCACAGCAGCGGCATATACGCCTTCAGAACGACGAGATTTAAAGGCAATGACCAGATGAAAAGCGGCAATTAGAGAGCCAGAGAGGCATCAATAACAGAAAGATAAAGAGAGGCAGCAGTAACACCAGTAGGAAGAGAGGCAGCAATAGCAGCAGATAGAAAAGAGGCAGCAATGAAAGAATAGCATGGGACAGGAATAACAGCAGATGGGAGAGAGAGAGAGAGAGAGAGAGAGAGAGAGAGAGAGAGAGAGAGAGAGAGAGAGAGAGAGAGAGAGAGAGAGAGAGAGAGAGAGAGAGAGAGAGAGAGAGAGAGAGAGAGAGAGAATGTAGAGATGTCACAGTGGGCAGTAAATGGATTTATCTTTTCCATCTGGCGGAGACTGAGAGAGGATAACACACCATCCAGGATGTCATCCTCTAGTTGAGGACAGAAAAACTGAGAAGGCATGGAAAAAACGTTAAAGCAACGTAGGCATCTATTATTTTTTACGACGTTTCGCCCTGGATTGAGCTTTACTGACGTGTTCAGTAATAACCCAGATGGAGAAAGAAACTCAGAAAATTAATAGGTCGTCATATTTCGACTCTCCTGCTGGGGTCCTCTTCAGTAGATACTGACATGCTTAGACTTAATCTCATCCAAAACTCCGTCTAATAGAAAACGCATTTCGGTGGCTGCGAGATCGGAGGAAGGTATTCCCATATTTCGTAACCCCCGTCCCGTGTGCATTATGCGATTGGAATAGTGCAGAGTGCGGCATAAGCTGATAATGCAGTTAAATATTGTCGTTGAGAATCTGAAAGGGAAATCAGGAGAGGCATTCACAAGTCATCATATGGAAACTAATGTCCAAATTCATTAAAAGAAAAAAAAGTTTAATTAGGACATACACAGTCCAAGTCTGATTAAAACCTTTTAGGATCCAAAAATACCATTAAAACCTTTTAGGATCCAAAAATACCATTAAAACCTTTTAGGATCCAAAAATACCATTAAAACCTTTTAGGATCCAAAAATACCATTAAAACCTTTTAGGATCCAAAAATACCACTAAAACCTTTTAGGATCCAAAAATACCATTAAAACCTTTTAAGATCCAAAAATACCATTAAAACCTTTCAGGATCCAAAAATACCATTAAAACCTTTTAGGATCCAAAAATACCATTAAAACCTTTTAGGATCCAAAAATACCACTAAAACCTTTTAGGATCCAAAAATACCATTAAAACCTTTTAGGGTCCAAAAATACCATTAAAACCTTTTAGGATCCAAAAATACCATTAAAACCTTTTAGGATCCAAAAATACCATTAAAACCTTTTAGGATCCAAAAATACCATTAAAACCTTTTAGGATCCAAAAATACCATTAAAACCTTTTAGGATCCAAAAATACCATTAAAACCTTTTAGGATCCAAAAATACCATTAAAACCTTTTAGGATCCAAAAATACCATTAAAACCTTTTAGGATCCAAAAATACCATTAAAACCTTTTAGGATCCAAAAATACCATTAAAACCTTTTAGGATCCAAAAATACCATTAAAACCTTTTAGGATCCAAAAATACCATTAAAACCTTTTAGGATCCAAAAATACTCAGATTCGTCACTCTGAAATTATCACATGAAGTGTTTCACATTTTTAAAATTAGTAATAATTTTGGTAAAATTACCGACAACATGTTAGGTAAAAGGACACAAGTGCAACTAATGTGACATTTTATTGTGGCAACGTTTAACTCCCCAGGAGCTTTGTCAAGCCGTCACAAGGCTTGATGAAGCTCCTGGAGTGCGAAACGTTGCCACAATAAAAGATCACATTAATTAAACTGGTTTCTTCATACCTAAAATTTTTCCGATTTCTTCCCAAAAAAAAAAAAAAAAACGTACTGGAACGTACACAGGCAAAAATCAACCCAAACGTTTATCTAAGTAAAGCTGACCAGCTTTTAATAAAGTAAGCAAGTACATTAAGTTTTAACACAAGCTTATTGTATATAAAATACATATTTTTAACAGTGATCATAATGATTAATAAAGCTGGGATGTGATAACTAAGACAAGTGAACACAGCAATTATTCCAAGAATCTGGTCCTCGTTACCGTACACAAGAGCTGAAAATTTAAAGCCAATTGGGAGAGGCGTTCTCGAGTTATGAGAGAAATGAAATCGAAAACTTGGAGGAAGAGAAAAAAATAGCCTATCTCTTGAAGGTCCTCATTCAAGGATACCAAATTAAGCCTTGAATAGCATTATAATTTTGTTGTCGCTACCAACAGGAAAAGGCAAATCAATAGACGATGAAAAACCTTTCAGAAACAAAAGACGATCAGCATTTGTCTACTTAAAAAGTTTGTATATTTTTTGACGTCAATGCGATTGTCGTCAAAACGAAGGATTCGAACTCTATAAATCGATACTATTCTTAGATATGTAGGAGTGTGTTGAGGTAAATATAAAAAGGTGAACTTCGATATGCGGCCAGGCTAAAATTTAATGGAATTTCCTGGTTCAGGAAGCGTGAGTTTATTGCTGTTTCCCCTCTCACGTCTTTAAGCTTTCCTCTCACTCTCTCTTTCTCTCTCTCTCTCTCTCTCTCTCTCTCTCTCTCTCTCTCTCTCTCTCTCTCTCTCTCTCTCTCTCTCTCTCTGTCGCTCTCTCTTTCTCCATAGTCTATAGTCCTCGAATATTATTTATCATTTCACTTATTCTCACTGCAGTATTAGATACAGTGGGAATACTTTTAGAGACTTCCAAACAAGAATATGTGAACATACACCATACAGAATTGTCATATAGGACCCCTCTCTAAATTAACTAATATTTCCATTTTTCATACATATGATTACATTCCGAGACCAACAGAACCGACTAGATGTGATAATTATTTTTGTTTAGAAAGCCTGTACATTAGAGAGTTAAAAACCTAAACTCGGTGACAGTGACGGGAAATGGTTTGTTTACACTGCAATGGCTGTCTTTTACCCCTGTGTAGGTGTGTCTTGTTTTATTTACCTCGAGTGGTGAGGTGTGCAGTACTGTAGGTTGTTGCTCACCCTAACTCCAGGTACCACGATCTTCTAGGACGATTTTAATTGTGTATTGTAACCAGCCTTAAAAATGTTTCCACGTTCACAATCTGCTCCTTGTGATTGTTTTACAGATCCTGGTGATGATGATTGTACACTGAAACGCTGAATTACTGTGTGAGTGTATTATACAAGAGAGAGCCTCTAATGACAATCACATATATATATATATATATATATATATATATATATATATATATATATATATATATATATATATATATATATATATATATATATATATATATATATATATATATATATATATATATATATATATATAATATATATATATATATATATATATATATATATATATATATATATATATATATATATGTATATATATATATATATATATATATATATATATATATATATATATATATATATATATATATATATATATATATATATATATATATATATATATATATATATATATTTATACATGTATATGGTAGTTTTTAACACTCCGGCCGTCTCCCACCGATGATAAGTGATCCGACAAAGGAGAAAGCACTTTCACCGTCACTCACTCAGTCACTCTTTTGCCAGTTGGGCGTCTACATCACAGCTCAGATGGCCTTCCAAACCGCAACATCCCTACTCCTCCTTCAGACTGCAGGCACTGTAGTTCCCACCTCCAGGACACAAGTCCGGCTAACCGGTTTCCCCTGAATCCTTTCATAAATATTACCTTGCTCAAACTCCAACAGCACGTCGAAGCATCATAAAAACCACTTGCTTCCACTCACTCATATCATGCTCGCATGCGCATGAACGCTCAAGACGCACCTAAACTAACTTTTCTTTAACTGCTATTTTTTTTCTCTCTCTCTCTTCTCATACCTCTCTTCTCTCCTCCACCTTACCCTCTCTCACCTCTTCTCTTTTCTCTCACCTTCCCTCTCCTTTCTCCTCTCCTCCTCTTCGCCCCTCACCTCTCTCCTCCACACCCACACACTTTGTACCCAACACTGGATTATGTGAACGTCATTTTTACACTCTGGTAATACCACTTTTAACACTGCCTTAAAAAAAGGGGTTGGGAGCATCAGGAGGTTGATCTTGTTGTCCGTGTGCAGGGGCGTGTCTGTCAGCCCCGTGTGTCTGCCAGCCCCGTGTGTCTGCCAGTCCCATGTGTATGCCAGCCCCGTGTGCATGCCAGTCCTGTGTGTATGCCAACCCCGTGTGTTGACCAGCCCCGTGTGTATGCCAGCCATGTGTGTATGCCAGCCCTGTGTGCAGGGTCGTGTCTGCCAGCCCTGTGTGCAGGGTCGTGTCTGCCAGCCCTGTGTGCAGGGTCGTGTCTGCCAGCCCTGTGTGCAGGGTCGTGTCTGCCAGCCCTGTGTGCAGGGTCCTGTCTGCCAGCCCTGTGTGCAGGGTCGTGTCTGCCAGCCCTGTGTGTATGCCAGCCCTGTGTGTATGCCAGCCCTGTGTGTATGCCAGCCCTGTGTGTATGCCAGCCCTGTGTGTATGCCAGCCCTGTGTGTATGCCAGCCCTGTGTGTATGCCAGCCCTGTGTGTATGCCAGCCCTGTGTGTATGCCAGCCCTGTGTGTATGCCAGCCCTGTGTGTATGCCAGCCCTGTGTGTATGCCAGCCCTGTGTGTATGCCAGCCTTGTGTGTATGCCAGCCCCATGTGTATGCCAGCCCCATGTGTATACCAGCCATGTGTGTGTGCCGGTCCCGTGTGCCTGCCAATCCCGTGTGTATGCCAGCCCCGTATGCAGGGCCGTGTCTGCCAGCCGCATGTGACAGCCACCCTCGCTGTAAACACAACA
Source organism: Cherax quadricarinatus (assembly GCF_038502225.1). Lineage (NCBI taxonomy): Eukaryota > Metazoa > Arthropoda > Malacostraca > Decapoda > Parastacidae > Cherax > Cherax quadricarinatus. Next base: position 34,768,227 of record NC_091310.1, on the reverse strand, counting down.
CAGAAAGAAAACGGAATTATTTAAATATTTTTGTGTATTAGTAATTGTATTAGTAATTGTTTTGCGTATGTATAAGTAATTGTTTGAGCGCAGATTGAGATTTCATGAATTTTTAATTTATTAAAAACCCCTCTCGGTACAACAGCCCAGGACTCAGTTCAGCGTTCAGTGCAGTACTCAGTTCAGTGCTTGATGCAGTTGCTAGGCTCGTTTTCAGCGAACTCGCGATGGTAATAGAGTGGCGGAGTATATCGTCAGCATATAAACAAGACACAATGCGGGTTATGGGATTTTATTGTAAAGACGTTTCGCCCACCAGGGACTATATTGATAAAACCCGGTGGACGAAACACCTTCACAACAAAGTGCCGTAACCCGCATTGCGTCTTATTTACACACACAAAAGTCGCACGATTATCCTTTGTTTACTTTGCTGGCGATGCTGGCGATGTCCCCCGATATCTTTAGACTGTCATTCTCAGCGTGTCCCAGCTCTACGCTGCCTATTTACCAGGACAGTCACGAGAAGTCCGCAGAGATTGCAGCCCCGATGCTGAAGCCAATTCATCTAGGGCTCGAGATTCCACAAGGCTGTAAAACCTGAGCCCCAACCAACTGGTCAAGCATTGCTAAATTTACAGTGCCAAACAAAAACAAATGAAGTGGATTTTTGCAAGGGCCTTGAAGTTAGTGAGAAGCAATGCTTTACCCCTCGCTGTGCATCACCAGTTCCTTTCATTCTTTTAGCTTAATGATCCTCTCTTCCCTCTCCCTCACTTTCTACACGTACTCTGGGTGACACGACAATGTTTTTTCTTGGAAATGCGCACATCGAAGAACATGGAATATTATTGTTATTATTATTATAATCAAAACCAAGCGCTAAAATAGCAGGGTCATATAGCATAGAAAACATGGGGAGATTGGTAGTCTTGTTGCCGGTACTTCTGAGTTTGCTATTAATGATTACACGAAAGCCCTTTACCCTCTGTTCTGTTGGTTAACATGACTCAAGAAATCGTAATGCCATGCTAGCTGGAGATTCGTCTGTAAAAACTTGCATTTGTGGTCACAGTGGTGCTTGTGCTAACCTTCCTATGGTGTAGAAATATACCTAGTTGGATGAATCTTATTGTGGCTAGCTGGTCTAGTGGCTAACGCGACGGGCTGGAGTTTTGAGACTCTATGACCGCGGGTTCAATCCCGGCCGGGGGTATGGTTTTTCTGTTGGTTAGTTTGTTCCTAGACATTGGGAATTAATGCTGGAGATCGTTGTACGTAACTGTGTTGTCCAAGATGCACCTTCACGTATGATCTAGCGTCGTCCAGGTAACTCTGTTGAGCAATATGGTAGAAACCTCGATTGATACCGTCAAGAGGTTTAAAAATAGACATGTGAGCAGACACTAGGACATTTATTAGCAAACGTTTCGGTCTAAGGACCGAAACGCTTCCTAATAAATATGTCCTAATGTGTGCCCAAGCGGCACTCTATTCCACTATTAAGCGAGTAACAGCTTCCCTCTCAGGATAACAGCCGTTGATCGCACCTTAATACTCTCGACGGTGCTCCACTTGGATCTAACACTATATAAGAGGTTCTTGGGAAGGAAGCTCCCAGACCTTGAGAGGATTGAAGACAGGATCAGGAACACTAATAGTCCAACGTTTTCTTTCTCCTCACTAGATGACTGACCTTTTTAAATTATTGCCCTCAGTCCAGAACGAAGTTAATACTATAAATACTATTAATACTATAAATATACCCACAATCCGTTTAGATAAATTAATACAAATTCAGTGTTTTGAATATCTAATTTAGGCTCGGTAGTAAGCTTATCAAGTCTCTCACTGAGGACTGATATAGCGAAACGTAGCCTAAATTAAAGATTCACAGGAAGGGGGGCTCGATCCTCCGTCCGTTGATCGTGGTCCAGTCTCTTGTGTGCAGTCAGGCGTTGGCTCTACCAAATCCAACGTTATAAATACGCTAAATGTTTTTTTGTGGATGCTTCACAGTGGATGCAAACCAAACTTTCAACCAGACTGGGTTTGCTGGGGGTAAATACAGAATATTACTCTGCCTGTCTAGCCTCCCAGTGGACTGCTACAGCATCATCAGATAAAGTGGTAAGATAAGATAAGATTTCATTAGGATTTTTATCCCCGGAGGGTTAGCCACCCAGGATAAACCTATAAAGTCAGTGCGTCATCGAGGACTATCTAATTTATTTCCATTGGGGTCCTCAATCTTGTCCTCCAGGATGCGACCCACACCAGTCGACTAACGCCCAGGTAAGTATTTGCTGCTAGGTGAACAGGACAACAGGTGTTAAGAAACGCGTCGAAACGTCTCCACCCGCCGGGAATCGAATCCGGGTCCTCCGTGTGTGAAGCGGGAGCTTTAGCCACCAGGCCACCGCGTCACTTTCTAATCGAACCTGCACGTAATTTAACGGTGGTCGACGATTGTATCTTCACTAGTGACACCTGTCGGCAGGAGGCTCTCAGTGACACGAAAGGTAAAACCTGAGGTTCTCAGAGACGCAATGCAAAACCCAAGTAATATCTGGCGCTGCATGATCCCTACGAATTTAGCGCTTACCTATGAATATAATAATTATGATATTATCAGGAGCAAGGCTCACAAAATAGATTGTTGTTTTGTAGCCATGAGTGCGCATCTCTCTGGAGACTTACTTCGACACAGTTATGTTTATGGTAGCCACACGCCTTCACCCATAGACCCTCCACATTGACCCTCCATACAGATCCCTCCACGTAGACCATCCATACACAGACACTCCCCACAGACCTTGCACACAGACTCTGCACACAGACTCTCCATACAGAGAATCCACACACACCCTCCACACACACCCTCCACACACCCTCCACACACACCCTCCACACACTCTCCGCACACACACCCTCCACACACTCTCCGCACACACCCTCCACACGCACCCTCCACACACACCCTCCACACGCACCCTCCACACACACACCATCCACATACACACCCTCCACACATATACCCTCCACACACACCCTCCAAACACACACACACACCCTCCACACACACACACACACACACACTTTTCACACACACCCTCCACACACACACACACACACCCTCCACACACACCCTCCACACACACCCTCCACACACACCCTCCACATACACCCTCAACACACATCCTCCACACACACACACCCTCCACACACACACACCCTCCACACACACCCTCCACACACACCCTCCACACACACCCTCCACACACACCCTCCACACACACCCTCCACACACACCCTCCACACACACCCTCCACACACACCCTCCACACACACCCTCCACACACACACACCCTCCACACACACACACCCTCCACCCTCCCCCCCCCCGCCTGCGACCACTTTTACACCAAATGCAAGTATTAAAATGACACATATCAACAGATCTTTAATAGTTCGACGTTTCACCTACACGAGACTATATCACTTACCTGTTAAAGCCTCGTGTGGGCGAAACATCGTACTGCTAAAAGGCCTTCTGCAGTACGCCTCATTTTGCCACTTTTAGGCTACCCCAAACATCAACCAAGACATGTAATTTCCACATGAACGTAGTCAAGCAAACTGGCTCACATGGTAAGACAAAGAGTGTAATTCCTAGAAGCTGTCTCAGCTAAATGGCCTCATAACACTGCTGGTCAACACGATCACATCACATCCCTGGACGAAGTGCAACTATGTGGGCGTCTCTGCTCCATCTGACACCTACCTACCTGTCAGTGATGGTAAATAGCTCTGTGTTGCTGATCATAGGGAAGCACACACACTCAGTCACTGTAGGTTCTTCGACCATGAGTGTTGTGGTAAGATGATTGGAGAACTCTGACACTGATATGTTCTTTTCTCGTCTGGCTTTCAGGGTGACTAGTGATGTTTATAAGCCTAATTTAACCTAACCTAACCTACTGTAACTTAACCTAACCTAACCCACTCTAACCTAACCTAACCTAACTTAATGTGGCCTATTCTAACCTAACCTAAAATAATCTTCTACCAAGCACATAACCCGCACATAGGAGAGAGGAGCTTACGACGACGTATCGGTCCGACCGGAACGTCGTCGTAAACTTCTTTCTCCTATGTGCGGGTTATTTGTGTATTGTTCCAGTCACAGCATTGTGTCTCTTTGTTATCTACTACTATGATCAGGGGTAGAGTTCATATATTATTCTATTCTCTCTCTCTCTCTCTCTCTCTCTCTCTCTCTCTCTCTCTCTCTCTCTCTCTCTCTCTCTCTCTCTCTCTCTCTCTCTCTCTCTCTCCCTCTCTCAGTCTAGCGTACGTACTCTGTTTATTCGCTAGTGATCGTTCCGCTAACACAGCTCCTCCAGCCGGGGTTTAATGGTCCACTAACTTCACAGTAGCTGTATTTGTACACTAATAATGATTTCCGTTTTATTTTAGAGCCTTTTTAATAAATGAATTTTTATTGAGCTTCATTGCTGTATCCTTGTGTCTGATGGTTTATCCACTTTGCTTTGGGTTTAATCGTGTAGGCTATCGGTTTACCCCTCTTGATTTGTACATGTAGGATACTGGTTTAGCTTAAGTTTAAAGAATATCGACAGCAAGTGCATTATTATCACTACATTTCTCTGTACACTAACATCAAGGAAGAGAATTCTCTATGAGAACTATTATTCTAAGTAATCCCACAGTGAATATATACTGAGAGATGAACTCCTCTCATTCTTTATACACCGGGAGATTAGTAGTGGGTGATCACACTTGGGTTTAAAACCTATCGACTACACCAGAGTCTTCAAGACTACACGCAACCTTATCTCCACCAGACAAGAATATTTTAATCCCTAAAATACTTCTCATATATATATATATATATATATATATATATATATATATATATATATATATATATATATATATATATATATATATATATATATATATATGAAAAATTGAGATACGTAGACATGAATCTTCACCAGTATTTTAAAATTTCGTCCCCAAAAAAGCTAATATAATTATTTTCCAGCTTTAATTTGTTGAGGGCCACAAAAAATATATATAAAAAAGCTCAGGTGGATAATACACCATTATTCTCTGGGAAAAATATATGGAGAAGCAATAAACTTGTAGAATTACTTAGATATATATAACATCGTCCAGAAAATTTTATAATTTTTTTAAAGATTCCAAGTCGACAAGTTTATTGTCTTTATTATGACGTAAAGTCCAGCCAATAATAAAATGAAGAGGTAAAAAAAAAAATTTTATTCCTCATAAAAGAAATTTACTGCCAGTTGTGTAATATGAGTTGCAGAGGCCGTATATTTGCATATATTTGCCTGCATTTGCATATATTTTAAAACGACATGTTTCTCATTATTCATTATTTTATAATTTGTTACTGTGTGATTATTATGATTATTATTGCAATTATTATTATTATTATTATTATTATTATTATTATTATTATTATTATTATTATTATTATTATTATTATTATTATTATTATTATTATTATTATTATTAAGCGCAAAGCCCATATGGCTGATATCGTATCTGAACCATGAGAATTAATCTATAAGAATTATGGGGTGTATGGGTGATGGGTAAAACATGTCGGTATTCGTGGGTGTAGTGTCAGTCCCACCCTGCCTCGCCTCTCATGCTATTTATGGGTGTTTGTTATGAATATTGAATAGAGGAGAGAGTAAAAGATGGGAAGAGGGGGTGGAAAGGAGGGTGTGGTGATATGCGAGGGAGAGGGAAGGTGAGTGTGTGTGAGTTCTGAGAGGAAAGATGGGAAAAACTTGGTGTGGGTAGGGAAGAGAGACACAGACAGAGACAGAGAGGGAATGGAGAGTGGGAAAGAGAAGGGAGAGTACACTGTCTCTGGTCTTCCTTCCTCCAGAGTACAGAGGTCCACTGGGTTGGGTTGAACTCTGACAGCTTGGTACGGAGAGATACAACCCTGCGCGACTGAGACATCATTTTTCTCAGAAAGGAGCACTCTTCGACTTTACTTAGAGAGAAACGTTGCCCCCCCCTTCCGAATAAACAGTCCGTATTCTTCTTCGCCTACACACCTGCTCGGAGTTTCGCCCATTTAGCCACCTCTCGTAGCTTTGGTTGAACGTTCCTGTGTTCAGTAGTCGCCTGCCATTTCAATCCTCATTGGCGATTCGTTTACAAGTGTAAATAACACACAGTATGAGGATTACAGAAATTGTGATGTAAATGGTTTAGAAAACTAACAGGTTGAAGAATGAGACACTTGTGCAACATTTGGGAGTCTTTATTGAGAAAACGTTTAGCCTGCCAATGGCTTCTTCGATCTAGAACAGAGAAGAACAGCGGAAGATAAAAAGATTTTGAGGTAATCAGTCCCTGCTACACTTGATACTCTTTCGACACTTGATGTTCCAGTAAATATATTTGATGAATACGATAATGGCACACAATACTGACTAGTTGATAAGGAAGACACACGTGTAACAGTTAGGTATCTTTATTCCGAAACGTTTCGTCTACACGGTCTGCTGCGCTCGAAACAAGAGGGGCTTTTTATCTGTACTCACCTGTCAATGTATATGCGTGTTGGTGGAAAGGAGGGGCGTCGTGCCCGCACGCACTGGTAAATATCTGCTCTGTTGTCATATAAATTTGTATCTTCCGTCCCTCACTGAACACTCTATACTTGTAGATGATATAAAGCGATAGGTGTTCCTGGTGGCGCTGGAAACCTGTTGTGATCTCATCACTGAGACAAGAGGTACCAAGTTGCTGTACTCAGGGTAGTGAGCCTGGTCCCTGGTACCAAGGTGCTTTACTCAGGGTAGTCAGCCTGGTCTGTGGTACCAAGTTGTTGCACTCAGAGTAGTGAGCCTAGTCCCTGGTAATAAGTTGCTGCACTCAGGGCAGTGAGCCTGGTCCCTGGTACTAGGTTGCTGCACTCAGGGCAGTGAACCTGGTCCCTGGTACTAGGTTGCTGCACTCAGGGCAGTGAGCCTGGTCCCTGGTACCAAGCTGCTTCAGTTATGGTACAGGATCCTGCCTGTAAGACCTCAAGTAAGAGGATATGGTCACGTTTAAGCCGGTGAGATGAGAGCCGTCATGGACTGTGTGCTGAGCTGTGGCACGGCAAATCCCCATTGTTCCGAGACAGTGTATAAGCTGCCAGCAGCCGGAATCGAGCACTGTGCAATCACTGAAATGTCGAGACACAGGAACAGTGATATGCGATGAAGTGGAGACCAATGGAGAAATTCAGACCAATGAGTTCAGCAGTCACTACTGCCGTGGTCCATTATAATGGCCCTCGGGACGCTGTTTCCAGCACAGCTACCACAGTAACCCCACCATGATCATTGCCCCGATAATTCTGCTCATAAAAAAAATAATTACAAATCCCTACATTTCCACAATTTATAGCGCCACTGTTGAATCCTCACCTTGACAGCTTGGATTTTCAGCTGTAATGTAAGACGTGTTAAGGGAAATGGCGGACCCACCTTTCTGGGGCCATGAAGTTTGAACTGTTATGGGGGCCCCTGCGCAACCCCTTCTCATATAGTAGACCCAAATTTTTAAGTAAAGTGGATAAAAGTGGCTTCTGGGGCCCCTCCGGGATTAGAGGCCCTGAAACTTAAGCTTCACTTGTTTAATAGTAGGTCCGCCCCTGGTTAAGGGTTTCGTCTTTTCGAGTAACGTTAAATTACTAACACACGAAAATGTTGTGGTAGTTTTTATATATAAAATTATATATTTTTTCTCTTTAATCTGTCTCTCCTCATATTGTTGTGGTGTATTCGGGAGTCTTTGTGAGTTCTGTTTGAGTATGAGACATCAGGATCTGTCTGCCCCTGCAGCATCTTCCTTGTCATTGGAGTTGATTAATAGAGGTTTCAAGCTTATCGATTACACTAGGGTCATTAAGGCTCCAGAGGTCACTGTTCCTGTGACCTCGAAGATGAGGTGATATTTAATTAATAAGTTTCTCGAAAGGGTAAATCTAGAGAGTTTGAAAAAATAAATAGAATAAAATAGGGTCTCGCTGACTCGCATTTTTATTACTGCCACAACAGTTCAAAAAAAAAAAAGCAACAATAACAGCAGCAGCAACAAAAGCAACAACAACAAACAGCTATTTTTTAACTACCTTTTGCAATATTTTTTTTTAATAAGAGCGTTATTAAATTATTTTTTTTACCCCCTCGACGAGAAAATTCTCCCACCGTAGAGCCGTGAATATGCGAGGTCTCCCCCAGCTGTTATTGGAACGCTGCTGGAGCTTTTGTTGCTTCTGCCGGGATATGAGCCCCTCTCGAGGTTGCCTGCTTTTATTAAAGCCCAGACTTTTTTTTTTATACTCTTTCTCTTATATCATTGTTATTAACATTCTGGATATTGAAAACTAATAATGATATCACTGTATTAGGCGACGTAATATCGTGGAAATATTGCAGAGATTATTCAGCAAAATCCCAAACCTTGGAAGAGGAGCTTCATACCGATGTTTCGCTCCCTCCTGGACTGCAGTACGTTTCACTCCATGATTCGTAAGGGTCTAGTGCTTTTTTAAATAATAATAATAATAATAATAATAATAATAATAATAATAATAATAATAATAATAATAATAATAATAATAATGATAACAGAAATAATAATATTAGTAATAATAATAACAGCAATAGCAATAATAGCAATAATAATAAGTATAGCAACAGTAATAATAATATCAATAATAATAGTAATAATAAAAATAACTAATACGATAGCAATAATAATACCAATAATAATAATAATAATAATAATAATAATAATAATAATAATAATAAAATAATAATAATAATAATAATAATAATAATAATAATAATAATAATAATAATAATAATAATAATAATGTATTTGTAGCCAAAACAATCAACAATTATTGCTGAACAAACCCATACTGCAGTACATGCGACGTTGCACTCTAGTTAGAGCTCTACAGAGCTGGTTGGCACCGGCAGGTGAAAGGTAACAGAGACAAAAAGGAAGAAAAAAAAAGGGGCTGTTGTTGAGGCGAGGTTAATGATGATCTGGGCTCCGCGGGTCACTGACCACGTCAGAAAATAAGAGATTAAAAAAACTGAAGAAGCTGAAAGGTGATTAATTCAGGTAATATTAAATCCTCTCTTAAGGAGAATCAAATATTTTTTTTTTTGACAGTGTTTAATTTTCTATTCTCTTCTATTCTTTTCTATTCTATCCTCTCTCTTTCTCTCTCTCACTCTCTCTCTCTCTTTCATGACTGTTTATTTTTCTTTCTCTCTTATGGATTTTCGTATATGTTAAGAAAACGGATTCGAACACTAAATTTAGGGAGTTTGATTATGATTAGAAGAAATTTTGGCGGATTAGAAGCGATTTTAGGAAACTCTGCGATTGGCTAGAATATATAATCCGTGATTGGTCGACTGGTTCACAAGTACTCTCTGACTGGGTGAGATCTTTGGATAAATACTGTAAATGGTCAAAAATTTGCTCGCACTGTCTGATTAGTGTAGACTTTAGCACCATCTTTGTGATTGGTTCAAAGCGTCACTTCTGCTATTGGTGCAGATTTCAGGACAAACTCTGTGATTGGTGGCATGGAATGTTGCTGAGCTCTGATTGGTGAAGAGTTCTGAACCTGTGTTTGGTGACTCGTATCTCAGAAGAGTTGCAAGTCTTTTTTATTACTTGAGGGGATTGTCCACCTGGAGGTGCTCAGGGAGGTTGAGGTCAGTTTTCCGTGTTGGTGTCCTTCTGGATCGCAAACTGTCTGCCCAACCTCCTCCTCTTCCTCCTTTTCCTCTCCTTCCGCTTCATCTTTCTTCTCTTCTTCTTTTCCTTTTTCCTCTTCCTCCTCTTTTTCCTCATCTTCCACAATTTTTTTGTCTTGTTCCTCTTCTTACACTTCCTCCTCCTCCACCACCTCCTCCACCACCTCCTCCACCACCACCTCCACCACCACCTCCTCCACCACCACCTCCACCACCTCCTCCTCCACCTCCTCCTCCATCACCTCCTCCACCACCTCCACCACCTCCTCCACCACCACCTCCACCACCTCCTCCTCCACCTCCTCCTCCATCACCTCCTCCACCACCTCCATCACCTCCTCCACCACCTCCACCACCTCCTCCACCATCACCTTCTCCACCACCACCTCCACCACCTCCTCCTCCACCTCCTCCTCCATCACCCCCTCCACCACCTCCACCACCTCCTCCACCATCACCTTCACCTTCACCTTCCTGGTGAGACAAACAAGGAGATTCGTCATGTTAATCAGGTAAGGAACACTGGCTGCCAAACATGTTGACATCTGAGCAACAAGACACGTGTGCAACACCTGTGTGTCTTTATTTCAAGACGTTTCGCCACTCTATGGTCTTATCAGTTAAATGCAGAGATGACATTCGACGACAGTAGAAGATGAGGTAGTCAGTCCCTTCGTATTGCACCGATGAAGCCCCTGGTGGGCGAGACGTCTTCAGAGATGCTCAGGTGTTGTTCGTGTGTTTAATTCATCATTGATGTTGATGCCTTGGTGAAGGGGTTCTTGATCCCGGGAGCTGGACCTGTGCTTATCCTCTGTGGAACAAAGCTGATTGCTTTCCATTCCCCAGGGTGACGTATAACCCCTGTGGGTTTAGTGCCCCTCCCTAAGCATACCAATACTCAATTTTCAAACTCACCCTTAATCTTCACCCCTCACCCTCGCCCCTCACTCCTCACACTCTCACCCTTCACTCCTCACATTCACCCTCACCCCTCACCCTTACCCTTCACCCTCACCCTCACCTTCACTCTCACAGATTGGTAAGAGATCAATAGAACATTCCAGTTTACACCATCCTTCGAGATAGGTACCTTGAAACGGGTGACTTGCTCTTCTTCCAAGGAGACAGAACAAGTATATCCTTCCTCGGATCAAACCTTATTATCCTCGTACCCATTCTATTTTCCAGACGACACGTAACCTTTAACCGGTCTAAGAGTACTGTGTGTGTGTGTGTGTGTGTGTGTGTGTGCGTGTGTGTACTCACCTAGTTGTACTCACCTAGTTGAGGTTGCGGGGGTCGAGTCCGAGCTCCTGGCCCCGCCTCTTCACTGATCGCTACTAGGTCACTCTCCCTGAGCCGTGAGCTTTATCATACCTCTGCTTAAAGCTATGTATGGATCCTGCCTCCACTACATCGCTTCCCAAACTATTCCACTTACTGACTACTCTGTGGCTGAAGAAATACTTCCTAACATCCCTGTGATTCATCTGTGTCTTCAGCTTCCAACTGTGTCCCCTTGTTACTGTGTCCAATCTGTGTGTGTGTGTGTGTGTGTGTGTGTGTGTGTGTGTGTGTGTGTGTGTGTGTGTGTGTGTGTGTGTGTGTGTGTGTGTGTGTGTGTGTGTGTGTGTGTGTGTGTGTGTGTGTGTGTGTGTGTGTGTGTGTGTGTGTGTGTGTGTGCGTGTGTGTGTGTGTGTGAGTGAGTGTGTGTGTATGTGTGTGTGTGTGTGTGTGTGTGTGTGTGTGTGTGTGTATGTGTGGAAGACGACCGACTTGTTAAATATATATATATATATATATAAATATATATATATATATATATATATATATATATATATATATATATATATATATATATATATATATATATATATATATATATACATATATATAAATATATATATATATATATATATATATAAATATACATATATATATATATATATATATATATATATATATATAATAGCAACCAAATTAAATGTTAAATAATACTATATAAATATCTTAATTAAAATTTGATTAAGTTTTAGTGACTCTGAGTTAGATTTAATTAATTTTAGAATACATCAATTTTGTAAAAATTCCAGTGATTGTTTTGGTGAAACAGACAAACCTGATATGCCAGTTTTTTTTAATAAATATATTTTGCTATTTTTCCGCAGAACTGGGAGGAGCCTTGATACCAGGTTACCTTCTGTAGCAGAGTATACCGGAGGAGCCTTGATACCAGGTTACCCTCTGTAGCAGAGTATACCGGAGGAGCCTTGATACCAGGTTACCTTCTGTAGCAGAGTATACCGGAGAAGCCTTGATACCAGGTTACCTTCTGTAGCAGAGTATACCGGAGGAGCCTTGATACCAGGTTACCCTCTGTAACAGAGTATACCGGAGGAGCCTTGATACCAGGTTACCTTCTGTAGCAGAGTATACCGGAGGAGCCTTGATACCAGGTTACCTTCTGTAGCAGAGTATACCGGAGGAGCCTTGATACCAGGTTACCTTCTGTAGCAGAGTATACCGGAGGAGCCTTGATACCAGGTTACCCTCTGTAACAGAGTATACCGGAGGAGCCTTGATACCAGGTTACCTTCTGTAGCAGAGTATACCGGAGGAGCCTTGATACCAGGTTACCTTCTGTAGCAGAGTATACCGGAGGAGCCTTGATACCAGGTTACCTTCTGTAGCAGAGTATACCGGAGGAGCCTTGATACCAGGTTACCTTCTGTAGCAGAGTATACCGGAGGAGCCTTGATACCAGGTTACCCTCTGTAACAGAGTATACCGGAGGAGCCTTGATACCAGGTTACCTTCTGTAGCAGAGTATACCGGAGGAGCCTTGATACCAGGTTACCTTCTGTAGCAGAGTATACCGGAGGAGCCTTGATACCAGGTTACCCTCTGTAACAGAGTATACCGGAGGAGCCTTGATACCAGGTTACCCTCTGTAACAGAGTATACCGGAGGAGCCTTGATTCCAGGTTACCCTCTGTAACAGAGTATACCGGAGGAGCCTTGATACCAGGTTACCCTCTGTAACAGAGTATACCGGAGGAGCCTTGATACCAGGTTACCCTCTGTAACAGAGTATACCGGAGGAGCCTTGATACCAGGTTACCCTCTGTAACAGAGTATACCGGAGGAGCCTTGATACCAGGTTACCCTCTGTAACAGAGTATACCAAAGGAGCCTTGATTCCAGGTTACCCTCTGATACAGAGTATACCGGAGGAGCCTTGATACCAGGTTACCCTCTGTAACAGAGTATGCCGGAGGAGCCTTGATTCCAGGTTACCCTCTGTAACAGAGTATGCCGGAGGAGCCTTGATTCCAGGTTACCCTCTGTAACAGAGTATACCGGAGGAGCCTTGATACCAGGTTACCCTCTGTAACAGAGTATACCGGAGGAGCCTTGATACCAGGTTACCCTCTGTAACAGAGTATACCGGAGGAGCCTTGATACCAGGTTACCCTCTGTAACAGAGTATACCGGAGGAGCCTTGATACCAGGTTACCCTCTGTAACAGAGTATACCGGAGGAGCCTTGATACCAGGTTACCCTCTGTAACAGAGTATACCGGAGGAGCCTTGATACCAGGTTACCCTCTGTAACAGAGTATACCGGAGGAGCCTTGATTCCAGGTTACCCTCTGTAACAGAGTATACCGGAGGAGCCTTGATACCAGGTTACCCTCTGTAACAGAGTATGCCGGAGGAGCCTTGATTCCAGGTTACCCTCTGTAACAGAGTATGCCGGAGGAGCCTTGATTCCAGGTTACCCTCTGTAACAGAGTATACCGGAGGAGCCTTGATACCAGGTTACCCTCTGTAACAGAGTATACCGGAGGAGCCTTGATTCCAGGTTACCCTCTGTAACAGAGTATACCGGAGGAGCCTTGATTCCAGGTTACCCTCTGTAACAGAGTATACCGGAGGAGCCTTGATTCCAGGTTACCCTCTGTAACAGAGTATACCGGAGGAGCCTTGATTCCAGGTTACCCTCTGTAACAGAGTATACCGGAGGAGCCTTGATTCCAGGTTATCCTCTGTAACAGAGTATACCGGAGGAGCCTTGATTCCAGGTTATCCTCTGTAACAGAGTATACCGGAGGAGCCTTGATTCCAGGTTACCCTGTGTGACAGAGTATACCGGAGGAGCCTTGATTCCAGGTTACCCTCTGTAACAGAGTATACCGGAGGAGCCTTGATTCCAGGTTATCCTCTGTAACAGAGTATACCGGAGGAGCCTTGATTCCAGGTTATCCTCTGTAACAGAGTATAGCGGAGGAGCCTTGATTCCAGGTTACCCTCTGTAACAGAGTATACCGGAGGAGCCTTGATTCCAGGTTACCCTCTGTAACAGAGTATACCGGAGGAGCCTTGATTCCAGGTTACCCTCTGTGACAGAGTATACCGGAGGAGCCTTGATTCCAGGTTACCCTCTGTAACAGAGTATACCGGAGAAGCCTTGATTCCAGGTTACCCTCTGTGACAGAGTATACCGGAGGAGCCTTGATTCCAGGTTACCCTCTGTAACAGAGTATACCGGAGGAGCCTTGATTCCAGGTTGCCCTCTGTAACAGAGTATACCGGAGGAGCCTTGATTCCAGGTTGCCCTCTGTAACAGAGTATACCGGAGGAGCCTTGATTCCAGGTTGCCCTCTGTAACAGAGTATACCGGAGGAGCCTTGATTCCAGGATGCCCTCTGTAACAGAGTATACCGGAGGAGCCTTGATTCCAGGTTACCCTCTGTAACAGAGTATACCGGAGGAGCCTTGATTCTAGGTTACCCTCTGTAACAGAGTATACCGGAGGAGCCTTGATTCCAGATTACCCTCTGTAACAGAGTATACCGGAGGAGCCTTGATTCCAGTTTACCCTCTGTAACAGAGTATACCGGAGGAGCCTTGATTCCAGGTTACCCTCTGTAACAGAGTATACCGGAGGAGCCTTGATTCCAGGTTACCCTCTGTAACAGAGTATACCGGAGGAGCCTTGATTCCAGGTTGCCCTCTGTAACAGAGTATACCGGAGGAGCCTTGATTCCAGGTTGCCCTCTGTAACAGAGTATACCGGAGGAGCCTTGATTCCAGGTTACCCTCTGTAACAGAGTATACCGGAGGAGCCTTGATTCCAGGTTACCCTCTGTAACAGAGTATACCGGAGGAGCCTTGATTCCAGGTTACCCTCTGTAACAGAGTATACCGGAGGAGCCTTGATTCCAGTTTACCCTCTGTAACAGAGTATACCGGAGGAGCCTTGATTCCAGGTTACCCTCTGTAACAGAGTACACCGGAGGAGCCTTGATTCCAGGTTACCCTCTGTAACAGAGTATACCGGAGGAGCCTTGATTCCAGGTTACCCTCTGTAACAGAGTATACCGGAGGAGCCTTGATTCCAGGTTACCCTCTGTAACAGAGTATACCGGAGGAGCCTTGATTCCAGGTTACCCTCTGTAACAGAGTATACCGGAGGAGCCTTGATTCCAGGTTACCCTCTGTAACAGAGTATACCGGAGGAGCCTTGATTCCAGGTTACCCTCTGTAACAGAGTATACCGGAGGAGCCTTGATACCAGGTTACCCTCTGTAACAGAGTATACCGGAGGAGCCTTGATTCCAGGTTACCTTCTGTAACAGAGTATACCGGAGGAGCCTTGATTCCAGGTTACCCTCTGTAACAGAGTATACCGGAGGAGCCTTGATTCCAGGTTACCCTCTGTAACAGAGTATACCGGAGGAGCCTTGATTCCAGGTTACCCTCTGTAACAGAGTATACCGGAGGAGCCTTGATACCAGGTTACCCTCTGTAACAGAGTATACCGGAGGAGCCTTGATTCCAGGTTACCCTCTGTAACAGAGTATACCGGAGGAGCCTTGATTCCAGGTTACCCTCTGTAACAGAGTATACCGGAGGAGCCTTGATTCCAGGTTACCCTCTGTAACAGAGTATACCGGAGGAGCCTTGATTCCAGGTTACCCTCTGTAACAGAGTATACCGGAGGAGCCTTGATTCCTGGTTACCTTCTGTAACAGAGTATACCGGAGGAGCCTTGATTCCAGGTTACCCTCTGTAACAGAGTATACCGGAGGAGCCTTGATTCCAGGTTACCCTCTGTAACAGAGTATACCGGAGGAGCCTTGATTCCAGGTTACCCTCTGTAACAGAGTATACCGGAGGAGCCTTGATTCCAGGTTGCCCTCTGTAACAGAGTATACCGGAGGAGCCTTGATTCCAGGTTACCCTCTGTAACAGAGTATACCGGAGGAGCCTTGATTCCAGGTTATCCTCTGTAACAGAGTATACCGGAGGAGCCTTGATTCCAGGTTATCCTCTGTAACAGAGTATACCGGAGGAGCCTTGATTCCAGGTTATCCTCTGTAACAGAGTATACCGGAGGAGCCTTGATTCCAGGTTATCCTCTGTAACAGAGTATACCGGAGGAGCCTTGATTCCAGGTTACCCTCTGTAACAGAGTATACCGGAGGAGCCTTGTTTCCAGGTTACCCTCTGTAACAGAGTATACCGGAGGAGCCTTGATTCCAGGTTACCCTCTGTAACAGAGTATACCGGAGGAGCCTTGATTCCAGGTTATCCTCTGTAACAGAGTATACCGGAGGAGCCTTGATTCCAGGTTACCCTCTGTAACAGAGTATACCGGAGGAGCCTTGATTCCAGGTTACCCTCTGTAACAGAGTATACCGGAGGAGCCTTGATTCCAGGTTACCCTCTGTAACAGAGTATACCGGAGGAGCCTTGATTCCAGGTTACCCTCTGTAACAGAGTATACCGGAGGAGCCTTGATTCCAGGTTACCCTCTGTAACAGAGTATACCGGAGGAACCTTGATTCCAGGTTACCCTCTGTAACAGAGTATACCGGAGGAGCCTTGATTCCAGGTTACCCTCTGTAACAGAGTATACCGGAGGAGCCTTGATTCCAGGTTACCCTCTGTAACAGAGTATACCGGAGGAGCCTTGATTCCAGGTTACCCTCTGTAACAGAGTATACCGGAGGAGCCTTGATTCCAGGTTATCCTCTGTAACAGAGTATACCGGAGGAGCCTTGATTCCAGGTTATCCTCTGTAACAGAGTATACCGGAGGAGCCTTGATTCCAGGTTATCCTCTGTAACAGAGTATACCGGAGGAGCCTTGATTCCAGGTTACCCTCTGTAACAGAGTATACCGGAGGAGCCTTGATTCCAGGTTACCCTCTGTAACAGAGTATACCGGAGGAGCCTTGATTCCAGGTTACCCTCTGTAACAGAGTATACCGGAGGAGCCTTGATTCCAGGTTACCCTCTGTAACAGAGTATACCGGAGGAGCCTTGATTCCAGGTTACCCTCTGTAACAGAGTATACCGGAGGAGCCTTGATTCCAGGTTATCCTCTGTAACAGAGTATACCGGAGGAGCCTTGATTCCAGGTTATCCTCTGTAACAGAGTATACCGGAGGAGCCTTGATTCCAGGTTACCCTCTGTAACAGAGTATACCGGAGGAGCCTTGATTCCAGGTTATCCTCTGTAACAGAGTATACCGGAGGAGCCTTGATTCCAGGTTATCCTCTGTAACAGAGTATACCGGAGGAGCCTTGATTCCAGGTTACCCTCTGTAACAGAGTATACCGGAGGAGCCTTGATTCCAGGTTACCCTCTGTAACAGAGTATACCGGAGGAGCCTTGATTCCAGGTTACCCTCTGTAACAGAGTATACCGGAGGAGCCTTGATTCCAGGTTACCCTCTGTAACAGAGTATACCGGAGGAGCCTTGATTCCAGGTTACCCTCTGTAACAGAGTATACCGGAGGAGCCTTGATTCCAGGTTACCCTCTGTAACAGATTATACCGGAGGAGCCTTGATTCCAGGTTACCCTCTGTAACAGAGTATACCGGAGGAGCCTTGATTCCAGGTTACCCTCTGTAACAGAGTATACCGGAGGAGCCTTGATTCCAGGTTACCCTCTGTAACAGAGTATACCGGAGGAGCCTTGATTCCAGGTTACCCTCTGTAACAGAGTATACCGGAGGAGCCTTGATTCCAGGTTACCCTCTGTAACAGAGTATACCGGAGGAGCCTTGATTCCAGGTTACCCTCTGTAACAGAGTATACCGGAGGAGCCTTGATTCCAGGTTACCCTCTGTAACAGAGTATACCGGAGGAGCCTTGATTCCAGGTTACCCTCTGTAACAGAGTATACCGGAGGAGCCTTGATTCCAGGTTACCCTCTGTAACAGAGTATACCGGAGGAGCCTTGATTCCAGGTTACCCTCTGTAACAGAGTATACCGGAGGAGCCTTGATTCCAGGTTACCCTCTGTAACAGAGTATACCGGAGGAGCCTTGATTCCAGGTTACCCTCTGTAACAGAGTATACCGGAGGAGCCTTGATTCCAGGTTACCCTCTGTAACAGAGTATACCGGAGGAGCCTTGATTCCAGGTTACCCTCTGTAACAGAGTATACCGGAGGAGCCTTGATTCCAGGTTACCCTCTGTAACAGAGTATACCGGAGGAGCCTTGATTCCAGGTTACCCTCTGTAACAGAGTATACCGGAGGAGCCTTGATTCCAGGTTATCCTCTGTAACAGAGTATACCGGAGGAGCCTTGATTCCAGGTTACCCTCTGTAACAGAGTATACCGGAGGAGCCTTGATTCCAGGTTACCCTCTGTAACAGAGTATACCGGAGGAACCTTGATTCCAGGTTTTCCTCTGTAACAGAGTATACCCGAGGAGCCTTGATTCCAGGTTACCCTCTGTAACAGAGTATACCGGAGGAGCCTTGATTCCAGGTTACCCTCTGTAACAGAGTATACCGGAGGAGCCTTGATTCCAGGTTATCCTCTGTAACAGAGTATACCGGAGGAGCCTTGATTCGAGGTTATCCTCTGTAACAGAGTATACCGGAGGAGCCTTGATTCCAGGTTATCCTCTGTAACAGAGTATACCGGAGGAGCCTTGATTCCAGGTTACCCTCTGTAACAGAGTATACCGGAGGAGCCTTGATTCCAGGTTACCCTCTGTAACAGAGTATACCGGAGGAGCCTTGATTCCAGGTTACCCTCTGTAACAGAGTATACCGGAGGAGCCTTGATTCCAGGTTACCCTCTGTAACAGAGTATACCGGAGGAGCCTTGATTCCAGTTTACCCTCTGTAACAGAGTATACCGGAGGAGCCTTGATTCCGGGTTACCCTCTGTGACAGAGTATACCGGAGGAGCCTTGATTCCAGGTTACCCTCTGTGACAGAGTATACCGGAGGAGCCTTGATTCCAGTTTACCCTCTGTAACAGAGTATACCGGAGGAGCCTTGATTCCAGGTTACCCTCTGTAACAGAGTATACCGGAGGAGCCTTGATTCCAGGTTACCCTCTGTAACAGAGTATACCGGAGGAGCCTTGATTCCAGTTTACCCTCTGTAACAGAGTATACCGGAGGAGCCTTGATTCCAGGTTACCCTCTGTAACAGAGTATACCGGAGGAGCCTTGATTCCAGTTTACCCTCTGTAACAGAGTATACCGGAGGAGCCTTGATTCCAGGTTACCCTCTGTAACAGAGTATACCAGAGGAGCCTTGATTCCAGGTTACCCTCTGTAACAGAGTATACCGGAGGAGCCTTGATTCCAATTTACCCTCTGTAACAGAGTATACCGGAGGAGCCTTGATTCCAGGTTACCCTCTGTAACAGAGTATACCGGAGGAGCCTTGATTCCAGGTTACCCTCTGTAACAGAGTATACCGGAGGAGCCTTGATTCCAGGTTACCCTCTGTAACAGAGTATACCGGAGGAGCCTTGATTCCAGGTTACCCTCTGTAACAGAGTATACCGGAGGAGCCTTGATTCCAGTTTACCCTCTGTAACTGAGTATACCGGAGGAGCCTTGATTCCAGGTTACCCTCTGTAACAGAGTATACCGGATGTATACGCGGAGAGGTGTATATCTCTCACCGTATATACACAAAGAGTTTGTTTTAATCAATATTTAAGGAATTAAAGTATTCTTGTCTGGTGGTTGAAGGTTTCGTGAAGCCTTAAAAAGAGGCTTTAAATTCCATTAACAACCAAAACAGGGAACCCAATACTGTTTCTGTCTGTTAGCCAACGTAGCTCTCAGAAGCGGGTTTGACTACCAGTTTGCTCCAAGCCACTAAGGGGGTGAGGTCAAGCCAAAGCCACACCGGCTTGTAAAGCAGCTACCTCACTTGTTGCCAGAATTTGCATACTAAACAAAGTTGTCTCATCCACTTAAGAAGGAATCGATTCAGTGTCAAGAGAAACATCCAAGTCAAATTTAAGATGAATGTCAACTGATTTGTCGTGTTTCCCAAAATCAATACTTAGCAAATATGTACTACTTATTACACTAATGTATATATATATATATATATATATATATATATATATATATATATATATATATATATATATATAGACCACGTTCATTCATGCTGGGTATTGTTTATTATTATTATTATTATTATTATTGTTATTGTTATTATTATTATTATTATTATTATTATTATTATTATTATTATTATTATTATTATTATTATTAATTTTCTCCTTTCGCTTGCATGTTATCAAGGTTTCTCACACCTGAGCGACAACTGCTCTTCATCTCAGCACATTTCACCCACTGTGGGAGGCGAATCGTCACCAGATTCAACGTTTATCCTGTTCAATGTTTTTTTTTTCGGGGAGATTCATAATATGAGGATTTCCGTCATGTAGTACAAGTCAGTTACAGTCGAGGGCAGTCAGACGAGCCAATGTTTACCTCTCTTGATTAATCTGACCCACTTCCTGAACTCGTTATGTACGTCTGTAATTTGTTGAGTATCGCTCACATTATGAATGTGATTGCCATCCACAGGATGGATGTTGGGGGGACTACCACCCACAGGATGGATGTTAGGGGGGACTACCACCCACAGGATGGATGTTAGGGGGGACTACCACCCACAGGATGGATGTTAGGGGGGACTACCACCTACAGGATGGATGTTAGGGGGGACTACCACCCACAGGATGGATGTTAGGGGGGACTACCACCCACAGGATGGATGTTAGGGGGGACTACCACCCACAGGATGGATGTTAGGGGGGACTACCACCCACAGGATGGATGTTAGGGGGACTACCACCCACAGGATGGACATGAGGATAACTACCACTCACAGGATGGACATGAGGATAACTACCACTCACAGGATGGACATGAGGATAACTACCACTCACAGGATGGACATGAGGATAACTACCACTCACAGGATGGACATGAGGATAACTACCACTCACAGGATGGACATGAGGATAACTACCACTCACAGGATGGACATGAGGATAACTACCACTCACAGGATGGACATGAGGATAACTACCACTCACAGGATGGACATGAGGATAACTACCACTCACAGGATGGACATGAGGATAACTACCACTCACAGGATGGACATGAGGATAACTACCACTCACAGGATGGACATCGGCTGCCACTCACCACGAGAGAAGCACAGAGCAATTAACTAAAATACACAGTCACATCAGACGGTTTTAAAGGCCCCGAAAATTGATTTAGCGAGTGAACACAATTTAGCTTCAGTTGGTGTAATTATCCAGTCCCCGGGGGTATTTAATGGAGGATTCCCCTGGGGATTTAATGGGGAGAATTCCCAACGGCGTCGCCAGGTTCTACAGAAGTGAAGATAAACAAAAGAGACGCATTTAGCAAATAAAAGTAATTTTATAGTTATTGATGTTTAGTTTGAGCTTATAGTCATAATATGTTATATTATATGTATATATTAAGTAGTCGGGTTGTTTTGTATTTCAAGGGAAGGAAACGTGTTGGTCTACCAGCATTATTACGAAACGTGTTGGTCTATCAACATTATTACGAAACGTGTTGGTCTACCAGCATTATTACGAAACGTGTTGGTCTACCAGCATTATTACGAAACGTGTTGGTCCACCAGTATTATTACGAAACGTGTTGGTCTACCAGCATTATTACGAAACGTGTTGGTCTACCAGCATTATTACGAAACGTGTTGGTCTACCAGCATTATTACGAAACTTGTTGGTCTATCAACATTATTACGAAACGT
>NC_091310.1:34721261-34741261 GCF_038502225.1 Cherax quadricarinatus | reverse complement strand
CCAGTGACTATTGCCACTCTAGCAGAACTTTAGTGGCACTCTAGTGGCACCCTAGTTGCACTGTAAAGAAATTTTAATGGCACTTCAGTAGCATTCTTGTCATTTAGAGGCACTTAGACGAGTCTATAGTGGCACTCTAAAGGTACTAGTGGCACTGGTGGCATTCAAATGGCACTCGAGCAGCACTCTAGATGTACTAGTGGCATTCAAATGGCACTCTAGCATCACTCAAATGACTGTTGGTCAGGTTAAAGAGTGCCTAGAGGAGAGGATGGGATAGAGAAGGATGGAGTGGGATAGAGAAGGATAGGGGTAGGATAGAGAGGGATAGGGATGGGATAGATAGGGATAGGGGTGGGATAGAGAGGGATACGGATGAGATAGAGAGGGATAGGGTTTGGATAGATAGGGACAGGGGTGGGATATAGACGGATAAGGGTGGGATAGAGAGGAATAGGGGTGCGATAGAGAGGGGCTGGGTGGGGGGGCTTAGAAAGGGATAGGGGTAGTGGTGGGATATGGAGGGATAGGGGTGGGATAGAGAGGGATAGGGGTGGGATAGAGAGGGATAGGGGTGGGATAGAGAGGGATGGGGTTGAGTGTGAAGTGGAATGGCGGAAGGATAGAAATCCCTATCCATCTCTCTTTATAGACTAAGAATAGAATAGAGATTTCTATACGCCTGCCTTTACAGGCTAACAGAAGATTGCGTTCCTCTGTCCTTGAAGGCTTGCAACAGGATTGTCTCTCCTATCCTTGTACTCTAGTTCCGTGTACAATGTACTCTTAGATAATCCTAGGAGCTTCTGTATACTCCCATGTGTTCTTTCGTACGTCCATGTACTTGTCTGTATCCCGCGTAAGCCTGTGTACTCTTGTACTCTCAAATATCCCCGTGTACTCCTGTGTACTTTGACGTACTTTCCTTTTTTATGGTTCCACGTACTTCTATATACTTTTATGTTGTTTAACTTATTCTAAATGACTCATATGTACTATCTAGTACTCTTTAATATTCCTAGTACTCTCTAATACTGCTATGTACTCTCATGTGTAGCTATGCAATATCATGTACTTCCATGTACTCTCTAGTATTCCCACGTGGTTTTCGGCATTTCCAAGCACTTTCAAGTACTCACATGTACTCTCTAGGCCTCCCATACACTCACTAGTACTCCCATATACTCTCTAATACTTCCATGTACTCTCTAGTGCTATGTACCCGCAAGCACATTCAAGCAATCCCAAGCATTCCCGTGTACTCTCCTATAATCTAATGTACTCTAATGTACAGTCAGCTCTGTTAGAAAGCTTCTCTGTAAAGCGCGTACAGCGAGGGGCCTTTCCACCCACAGCTCAGTTTTAATACATTATTTTCAATTGCATTTACGAAAACTTTCACTGTATACACGAGCCGTACAAGAAAATTTACTGTACCCTCCATTTACTTCTATTTAATGCATGACATTCATGTACTCCAGTGTATACTCGTATAGACTCTAATACACCCCTCCCTCTGCTGTCCCATCACTGCAGGATGCACAACGGCCAGCACACACATGGGAACCCCTGGTTCCCATCGCTTCTAGTATCGGCGGCAGGAATGGGAATGGGTGGAATGGGAAATTCTAAGGCCATGTTAGAGGGATCTCCGGCGTGGAAATGGGAATGGAAGGAATGGTAAATGAGATGAAATGAAAATCGTGAATGCAAACTGCTCGTGCTAGTCTCTCTAGCCTGGGAATGGTAATGGTCTGGGAATGGGAATGGTCTGGGAGTGGGAATGGGAGGGACGGAATACATTTCTAAATTTGTAAACTGAAAGGGAGTTAAAGATGAGAGGATTTTCACTCTTGTCCTGTCGTTAAAATTAGAGAAGTTTGTTTAAATTTAGGGAAATGAGATGAGAGAGCGAGCAGAGAGAGAGTGAGAGAGAGGAGAGAGAGAGAGAGACAGAGAGAGAGAGAGAGAGAGAGAGAGAGAGAGAGAGAGAGAGAGAGAGAGAGAGAGAGAGAGAGAGAGAGAGAGAGAGAGAGAGAGAGAGAGAGAACTGTAGAAAAGAGGAATAGTAGGTGCAACAGGCAGATAGGAAGAACAGGATCTATCCGACAGACCTGAAGAACACAGAACAGCAACGTTCTATTCTCTCGAATTAAAGATAGTATGGTTAATTTTGGGTTGAAAACCCACTGCTCAAATAATAATAATTATAATAATGAACCTCAGTACATCTGGAGCAGGTAAATGTCGGACATTTAAGACCCTTTACGTCGGCGCAGGCCTAAGGAATTTAAATGTCTATCTCCCCCTACGAGAAAGACATTCAAACGCCAGTAACTTGTGGGAGCTGGAACGTCAGTGTCACTTGGCTACTTTTTGTTGGTGGTTTATAGGGGTAGTGACAGCTTGCGCCGTATCGAGCCCTCGCCTCACCCGGGCGGCGGACATTTTTAAAGGCTCGCTCTCACGGGACATTTAAATCGCGGCGTTTTCTGGGATGTTGCTGCTACTTCGCCATTTCCTTATTTTCCTTTTTCTCTTCCTCTTTTTTTCATCTTCCATCTTATTCTTCTTCCTTTTTCCTTTTTCTCCTCTTTATTCTTTACTTTTTCCTTTTTCTCCTTCTTCCTTATTCTCCTCCTTATTCTTTTCCTTTTTCCTTATTCTCCCCCTTATACGACTTCTTTCTTGCCTTATTGTCCTCCGCCTCGTTATTCTCCTGAGAAATAGCGTCTGTTTGTGTGTTTATGCATGTGTATGTGTATGTATGAGTATGTGTATTAGTGTATGTGTATATTTATATGTATCTTAGTGTATGTGTATATTTATGTGTATGTGATGGTCTGTTTATCAGTGTTTTTAATCAGATTTTCTAGCTTATCCCCCATTAATATTATTATCATAACTATGCGCTAAACTCACAAGCATCGTACAACACTGAAGGTTATCCTTCAGTTTTATCTTCATCTGCCTCGTGCTTTTATTTTCCTGTATCAACCTTTGTCTGTGTCCATCATTCCGCATCTCTCTCTGTCTCTCTGACCGTAACTTTTTACATATTTGTGTCTGCCCGAGTTGAAACCAGTAAATCAGATTGCACCGAGTCACATGGCTCTGGGAAAAAACATAACCGAGGCAGAGGAAACACCGAAATCATATAGCCATATCAGCTGAGAAATATTGTTGGCAAGAAATGGCAGATGCCTTTTCTAGAGATAATATATATATATATATATATATATATATATATATATATATATTATATATATATATATATATATAGTATATATATATATATATAAATATATATATATATATATATATATATATATATATATATATATATATATATATATATATATATATATATATATATATATATATATATATATATATATATATATATATATATATATATATATATATATATATATATATATATATTCTATGAGGTGAATCATAGAATTCATGAGGGGAAAAAGGTGAGTGCTGCACTTAGGAGTCTGTGGAGACAAAGAACTTTGTCCATGGAAGCAAAGAGGGGAATGTATGAGAGCATAGTTATACCAACGCTCTTATATGGGTGTGAAACATGGGTGACGAATGTTGCAACAAGGAGAAGACTGGAGTCAGAGGAGATGTAATGTCTGAGGGCAATGTGTGGTGAGAATATAATACAGACAATTCCTAGTTTGGAAATTAGGAAGAGGTGTGGATTACCAAAACTATTATCCAGAGGGCTGAGGATGGGTTATTGAGGAGCTTTGGACATGTAGAGAGGTTGGAACAAAATAGAATGACTTCGAGAGTGTATAAATCTGTAATAGAGGAAATGCGGGGTAGGGGTCAGCCTAGGAAAGGTTGGAGGGAGGGGGTAGAGGAGGTTTTGTGTGCGAGGGACTTGGACTTCCAGTAAGCATGCGTGAGCGTGATAGGAGAGAATGGAGACAAATGATTTTTAGGACATGACGTGCTGTTGGAGTGTGAGCAGGGTAACATTTATGAAAGGATTCAGAGAAACCGGCAGGCCGGACTTGAGTCGTGGAGATGAAGGAGGGGTGTTAATGTTGCAGTTTTATAACTGTAGTGTGAGTGCACCTCTGGCAAGACAGTGTTGGAGTGAATGATGAGAAAAGTTTTTCTTTTTCGGGCCACCCTACCTTGGTGGGAGACTGCCGATATGCTAATATAAATATATATATATATATATATATATACATATATATATATATATATATATATATATATATATATATATATATATATATATATATATATATATATATATGTATATATATATATATATATATATATATATGTATATATATATACATACGTTTTCGTTTAGCATATTTCAGTTTATTTCCCTGTGATTCTTAGAGAAAGATTCATTACTTTGACTTTAGATTCTTTAAACTTATGCGTAAAACTTTCTACACTTTTATTTGCACCTGAGTGTCACCCGAGTGGTCTGTCTGTCTTTAAAGCATTTCACAGTTGTATAGTGAAGATCTTATTTTTATTCACCATATTCAATAAAACAAGAAATGTAATAAGCGAATACCTTTACTGTAATAAGACATCTTGTACAAATATATGCTAACATTAGCATGGTAAACAGAGGTCAGAATAAAAGACATAACTCAAGTAACAGCTGATGAAATATCTTAATTTCAGTTATTCTAAATCCAAACACCAGACTAATTCTTTGAAAGATACAGAGCTCTTAATACTCTTACAAGAAGCAAGGTGTGCAACTCACAAGCACACGACCTCAAGTCTGAACACCGCATGTGTGTGTGTTGATACCTTTTAGTAAAAGACTAAGTTCACAGAATGCTGTATGTAAGCATCAACGAGGCAATATGAGTAAAAGTCAATCCTTGAAGAGGACGAGTCTACAAGGCTTGGAAAAAATATTAAGTCAACGAAACAGTGCAAATATTGAGAATGCAGTTACAAAACTCTTCTTGACACTGAGTCCTCACCAGCTAGTGCAGAAATCGGATCCAGTAAAGCCAAAAATAAATAAAAACCAGCACCAACCAAGAGAGTCAAAGTCAGCTTCAAGACACCTAAGTACACAGTCTGTAAGCACACAGGCTGTAAACATAGTCTACACTCACAGGACAAAATCATTTGAAGACTAGATATCAGACTGCTCCAGAGGAGCATCTGTGTTCCAGAAGCACAACGCTGCCTCAAGTTCACCCACGGCCTATTGCTGTCACCTCTCTAAGATTAAGTTCAGTAATGACATAATGCATGCTGTGTGTTTAAGAGAGTGTTAATAAGTTGAGAGTCACGATCCCTCCACACTGAGGCTGTTGCAAACTGGACATAATCCAGAGTACCTACGTCAACACATATTTCAGTGAATAGGCCACAAAGACTCATAAATGTCCTCAAAAAATGACATTGAGTGAAAAAGTGTTTGCATATAAGGCTACATTTATGGCAAAAGAGAGCAACCTTTCATGTCGTTTTCCTGGTCGACAGCAACGCCAACTGACCTCTGAGAGAGTGCAGGGGTGAAAGGGCGTAACTGACAGTGTGTTAAACATAAGTCATGCTTAGTACTCATATTGATAGTGTGAGGTAGTGTAAGGTAGTGTAAGTTAGTGTAAGTTAGTGTAAGGTAGTGTAAAGTAGTGTAAAGTAGTGTAAGGTTGTGCAAGGTAGTGTAAGGTAATGCCGAATACTTTTTTCCAGGTTCACTCAACGTTATACATCAGACCCATCCTTGTAAATTACAAAAAAGGCAGATATAGAGAAAATTATGTGAATTATTAAAACAGAGAATTTGGACATTATGTTACGTGTCAGACAATGAAATGTTTGCCCTCGGTACAATAACATTCCCTCTCTTAGACGTTAAAAATTTAACACTTAGCAAACGAACCCTAGTTAATGTACAGATGTACGTTACAGTCAGACACCAGGTCACAATTAAGACAATATCTTCAATCCACTCAAAAAGAAACCCAATTATCTTTCACCCCACAACACATGAGCAGAGGAGAGGAAAGAGGGTATACAAGTAGCTGCAAAAAACAAACAGAAGCAGAAAGACAAGAGTATGGTACCCGAGAGCAAAAGGAATACCATCAAAGAACAGTGAACTTCAAGAGTAGTAGGAGAACAATAAAGTCATAGCCACTACAATGATGAAAGTAACATGAGAAAATATCTGATGTGATACTACCAGCAGGTTGCTAAGTATAGAGAAAAACCAAGAAGAAATAAAAATTCAGGAGCTGCATTAATATATGAAATAGTGGCAATAATCTGCAATGTTTCACTAGTTGCTAAAGATCATGACTGGGGAAGGATGAGAGCAACACCGACATGATAGTAACTACAGAAGAAGCAGCAAAGTGTCATCATAGTGTGATACAAAAACTCATAACCCTGGGAGATTTCAGGAACAAGGACATAAACTGAGAGAACCGGGAACTAGAAGGGAGACTAGACCACTGGAGGGATAAACTAGTGGCAGTGTTGGTGGGGAAGCACAGCTGACACCCACCACGTCAGGGTGAAGAATAAAAAGTAACATTTAAAGTGTCAATGAGAGACAGTAAGCTTCCTTCCTGAGCAACATTGACCTAAACTTCGATTTCGTCAGTAGATATAAACCCGGAACAGAACACAGGAGAGAGAGAGAGAGAGAGAGAGAGAGAGAGAGAGAGAGAGAGAGAGAGAGAGAGAGAGAGAGAGAGAGAGAGAGAGAGAGAGAGAGAGAGAGAGAGAGAGAGAAACATAGCGAAGAAAAGAGAGATGATAGAGAGCAAGTTTATTTTGGGACAACGTATCGCTCTGTGTACAGCTTTATCAATTTAAAGCAGACGCTAGGATGCGTCAGTGCACTCACGACGTCACAGATATGACGTCGATTGACATTTAAAGGTCAAACCTGACTATTGTGGCTGAAGTAAACAGCTGAGTAAAAGATTTCGTTCTTTTCGATTTGTATTAAATATATATGTTGTACCGAATAGGTAAAACTTGCGATTATGGCTTAAATAACAACACTCTTCTTGCCGAATAAGGCAAGCGAAAATTTGTGTATGCAATAATTTCACAAAAATCATTCTAACCCTAACAAAAAAAAAATATATATTTGGTTGGATTAGGCTAAATTAAATTGTGCTTGTTACAATAAGGTTAGGCAAGTTTTCTAAGGTTCTTTTGGAACAAAATTATTAATTTTTACATTAACATAAATGATACAAATATCTTCAAACGTATAACAGAAAATTTTAGAAAGGACTTTATTTTAAATGAGTTGTTGCTAATTGACCAATTTTACCTATTCGGCACAACATAATATATATATATATATATATATATATATATATATATATATATATATATATATATATATATATATATATATATATATATATATATATATATAAATCTTTAATATCTCAGTCTCTTTTAAGAAAATGTTGGCATTCTGGAACAGGTGCGTAGCAGGAATTTTGTGAGGTCTTTGAGCTGCAGTCTTTGAAGTTCTCCACGAGAGAGATAGATAGATAGATAGATAGATAGATAGATAGATAGAGAGAGAGAGAGAGAGAGAGAGAGAGAGAGAGAGAGAGAGAGAGAGAGAGAGAGAGAGAGAGAGAGAGAGAGAGAGAGAGAGTACCTAGGAAGCCCATATAGCAATAAACTTTATGATCTATATTGAGGGTCTGACCTACAGTCTATCTGCCTCTACATCTGTCTAGAAATTCGAAGTTAGGAGAGAAGAGCAGAAGACTCTCTTCCCTACGTCGACTCATCGAGCAAGTTACTTGCTTCAGACAGTGGGTGAAGAAAATTATCAAGTCTTCTTGAAAAGTGTCCATTGTTGCTGTACAAGGAAGTCTTCAAGGTCTAGTATGGAATGCTACAATACATACTGTTACTAGTTCTACTACTAGTTGTTCTACTTGTACTAGCACTAGTGCTGTTATAACTACTACCACTTTTAGTACATCTAATAATACTTCTAACACTATTACAATATTACTATTACTAGCACTGCTACCGCTCTTTCGCTAGTGCTACTATTAGTTTAGCAGTGCTATTACTTCTACTACTACAACACATTCTTTCTGGCTAGTTCATTAGTCAACCTTAGGATTAAAGCGGTACCAGCCAATATCTCCACTGAATCTAGTTATTTATTACATTGCCTTAATTAAATGTTGTGCTTTGCAAAGAGCTTGTTTAACTAGATACACAAAAGGTAAATATTAGTTTACCGGTTATAAATTCAGGGGGCAAAGTTTGTTTCAGTGATCCAAATTAATTTTTAATTGCATTTTTTTTATTTGCCAACATTTGTGTTGCGCCTCTTGCTCCCGAGTTTCATGCGACGGTTTCTCTGTAATGTGGTGTGTGTGTGTGTTTGAAATGTGCTTGATTTTAAATAATTATTTTCTCTCAGTTTTTACACAGGAAGACACTAACAATATTCCAGTAATTATTTTTTACAGTGGGCTAGAAGAAGATAAATTATGTAACATCACAGTCACTAGTGAAATGGTTGTGAAGCAGATAGACAGACTGAAGCAAAATAAGTCGCCGGGCCCTGATGAGGTTTTTTCAAGGGTTCTTAAGGAATGCAAAATGGAACTCTGTGAACCATTAACTAATATTTTTAATTTATCTCTTCAAACAGGTTTAGTGTCTGATATGTGGAAGATGGCTAATGTAACTCCTATTTTTAAAACAGGGGACAAGTCGTTACCGTCAAATTACCGCCCAATAAGCCTGACCTCAATTGTAGGCAAATTACTAGAGTCAATTATAGCTGAGATTATAAGAAGCCATCTCGATAAGCATAGCTTGATTAATGATACTCAGCATGGATTCACAAGAGGCCGGTCTTGTCTAACTAATTTATTAACTTTCTTCAGTAAAGCTTTTGAGGCTGTTGACCACAATAAAGAATTTGATATTATTTACTTAGATTTTAGTAAGGCTTTTGATAGAGTTCCGCACCATAGACTGATAAAGAAAGTGGCAGCTCATGGCATTGGGGGAAAAGTGCTCTCGTGGATCGAGTCATGGCTCACTGACAGGAAGCAGAGAGTGTCCATAAATGGGGTTAAATCCGAGTGGGGATCTGTAACAAGTGGCGTTCCACAGGGATCAGTCTTGGGCCCGTTGTTGTTTATAATATATATCAATGATCTTGATGAGGGAATTACTAGTGATATGAGCAAATTCGCCGATGACACAAAGATAGGTAGGATAATTGATTCAAACGTAGATGTTATGGAACTTCAGGAGGATTTAAACAAACTCTATTCTTGGTCAGAAAAGTGGCAGATGCAGTTCAATGTAGATAAATGCAAGGTTCTGAAGCTTGGGAGTGTCCATAACCCTAGTACTTATAAGTTAAATGATGTAGAACTTAGCCATACAGATTGCGAAAAGGACTTGGGGGTTATGGTGAGCAGCAACCTTAAACCAAGACAGCAATGCCTAAGCGTACGTAATAAGGCAAATAGATTACTGGGATTTATATCAAGAAGTGTAAGCAACAGAAGTCCAGAGGTCATACTGCAGCTTTACACATCATTAGTAAGGCCTCACCTAGATTATGCAGCTCAGTTGTGGTCTCCGTATTACAAAATGGACATAAATTCGTTAGAAAACATTCAGCGTATGATGACTAAATTAATACATAGCATTAGAAATCTTCCTTATGAAGAAAGATTGAAGACTCTTAAGTTACATTCACTTGTTAGACGAAGAATGAGGGGAGACCTGATCGAAGTGTATAAGTGGAAGATAGGTATTAATAAAGGGGATATTAATAAGGTCTTGAGGATGTCTCTCCAAGAGAGAACCCGCAGTAATGGATTTAAATTAGATAAGTTTAGATTTAGAAAGGACATAGGAAAGTATTGGTTTGGAAATAGGGTAGTTGATGAGTGGAACAGTCTACCTAGTTGGGTTATTGAGGCTGGGACTTTGGGTAGTTTCAAATCTAGGTTGGATAAGTACATGAGTGGGAGGGGTTGGATTTGAGTGGGACTTTCACATCAGAGCTTATTTCTTGGGTGGCATTGAAAATTGGGTTGGGCAAATGTTTTGTTATTGGGATGAATTGTAAAGGACCTGCCTAGTATGGGCCAGCAGGCCTCCTGCAGTGTTCCTCCTTTCTTATGTTCTTATGTTCTTATGTTTGTGTGTGTGTCGGATTTGCTTAGTGTTTTGAAAGCATGAATAATGTCAATGATATCTTACCATAGTCTCCAGTCTCCCAAGAGTGAGCAGGTTAGATTAGCTAAGATTTTGTCAGGAAACAGAACAAGTGTTTCCTGACGCGGGTCTTAGTCACATGATGACTCGCAGCTGGAGCTTTTGGTTGCCTGAGTAGGTTAGGTGCTTAGAGTCGTTGTTCATATTGGTTTTCTTACTAAATTTACGAGCTGTGTTGTCCTGGCTTGTACTCTCTACAATTTACGAGCTGTGTTGCCCTGGCTTGCACTCTTTACAATTTACGAGCTGTGTTGCCCTGGCTTGTACTCTTTACAATTTGTTTCTGTCTTCTAATTTCGGGACCTAAACTTGACAATACATACAATGTTGAGGCCTGACAAGTGTTACAACCAGTCAAAATTATTTGTAAACTGGCACTCTGTTTACACCTCTGTTTGCAAGGTCTGTTCGAGGTTATTTACATTGTTGTTCGCAGGTCGAGGTTCTTTACATTGCTGTTCGCAGGTCGAGGCTGTTTGCACTGCTGTTCGCAGGTCGAGGTTGTTTACATTGTTTTTCATAGGTCAAGGTTTACACTGCTGTTCGCAAGTCGAGATTGTTTACACTGCTGTTCACAGGTCAGTGTTGTTTACATTGCTGTTCGCGGGTCAAGGTTGTTTAGTAGATGCTTCAGGTCACTGCTAACGATCGTTCCAAAATCCTGCTCCATCGTCCTTACGAAGGATCATCATTACTCTCTGTCGTTATGTCGTTACCCTCAGAGAAGGACAGTCTCATCTTACCCCTCTCTCTCCTCCAACGTTGTCTCCCGTTTCCCCTTCTCTTCCTATTTATCATGTCCCAGGAGGCACAAGCCCGCTTTGAGACAGTTATAATATCGTAAGTTACACAGTAAAATTCATTACAAACAATATATAACAAGTAGGAAATCTTAGCATATATAGACTGAACTCTTGCAAGTCATTCGAATCAGCAGGTTCAGCGCTGTAACCATTCAGCCACTAGTGTTCTAAATAGAATGATTCTGTTAGCACTGGGGAAGTGGGTCACAGTTGGTGCACCTGATGCAAACTTGTCACAGAAGTGTTGCTTGTAAAATCATCCTACGGTTCGATGCGGTTCGAACCCTCGTCCACCCTTCTGTGAATTTATGTCATACTCAATGTAATTAAATACTTGACAGGAATAAGTGGATTAGTGGGAGCCTGTTGCAGTACAGTAGAAGATATGATAGATGAAATAATAAACCATTAACACTCTCTAGTCTCATAGCAAGAGACGTGAATATTATTACTGAGTATCGGCTTCAAGTGTAAGTGTGTGCATGTATGAGAATGGGTACAATCCCACGACCTTCTACCCTTCTTGTCAGTGACCCGACACGAGCTCTCCATCTAGTGATGCACGAGACGAGAGCCATGCTGGGTAGATAATCAGTAGGCAGATACAGTTTCACGAAAAGGAATTTATATCTGACCACAGTTCCATGTCTTCTGGCTCTCTCCACACTGCTGTTCCAGCGACCATCTCCACGACGAAAAACAGAGAGAAAGACTCCCACTAACACTCAGAATCATCTCCACGATGAGAAACATAGAGAGACTTCCGCGAACACTAAGTACTGTCTCCATGACGAGAAACATACACGAACACTTTTACGAACACTCATAAGGGCAACAAGGATGAATCCCTGTGACACCAGCAAGCTTCTCACCTCTGACAATTGATGACCAACCAATCATAACCATGTATGGTCGAAGGGCGAACCAATTAGAATCCAGGAATACCTGGCGGGGCAAGCTGGTAACACACACACACACAAACATACACACACACACACACACACACACACACACACACACACACACACACACACACACACACACACACACACACACACACACAAACACACACACACATACACACACACACACACACACACACACACACACACACACACACACACACACACACACACAAAACAGCCAAACAAGAGTTGAAAATGATTTGGTGATACTGATAAACTGTGGATAGGGACACTTAAATACAGTTCATCATTTGGACTGATGAAGCCAGTCGTGGCTTCATCAGTCGTGGCTTCATCAGTCGTGGCTTCATCAGTCGTGGCTTCATTGATGCATTTACATAAACATTAATATATACAAGGAAAGATTCTTTAATTAAACCCACCGTGGGAAGAAAATATCAAGTACTTATATTTTACCTGGGGTCTCCTGGATTAACAAAAACACTTACGTTAAACATTCATGTTTACTATTGAGGCGCATCTGGCAAACGATGAGTCAAATTTCCTCAGATTCATCTCTCTCTCTCTGTCTCTGTCTCTCTGTCTCTGTCTCTCTCTCTCTGTCTGTCTGTCTCTCTCTCTCTCTCTCTCTCTCTCTCTCTCTCTCTCTCTCTCTCTCTCTCTCTCTCTCTCTCTCTCTCTCTCTCTCTCTCTCTCTCTCACTCTCACGCTCACACACACACAGTAAGGGTCAGTGACCGCTGCTGACGTCGTGTTTACAACAACGGGAAAATGTTCAGGCAACTCACACGACTTCTGACTGAACATTTGTGTACAGTTGCACAAGTTTGAGTATGTGAATAATCCAGCCTTGTAGAACATAACTGAAATTCTCACTTGATTGAAGATCACATACTTGACGTGTCCTTTCTACACGATGGATGTCTCACAAGCAGTGAAGGATATATAAATATAGTATATATATATATATATATATATATATATATATATATATATATATATATATATATATATATATATATATATATATATATATATATATACATATATATATATATATATATATATATATATATATATATATATATATATATATATATATATATATATATATATATATATATATATATATATATATATATATATATATGTCTTGCCGAATAAGGCAAGCGAAAATTTATGTATGCAATAATTTCGCAAAAATCATTTTGAACTTAACGAAAAAAAAAATATATTTCATTGTGTTTGTTCATTAATAAATTATTGTAAACTTATATAAAATATATTAAGTTGTTGTAATAAAGTTAGGTAAGTTTTCTAAGGTTCTTTTGGTACAAAAATCTTTAATTTTTATATGAACATAAATGAAAAAATATATCTTTAGATGAATAAGAGGAAATTTTAGAAAGAACATAATTTTAAATGACTTCTTGCTAACTGACCACTTTTACATATTCTGCACGACATATGTATATATATATATATATATATATATATGTGTGTGTGTGTGTGTGTGTGTGTGTGTGTGTGTGTGTGTGTGTGTGTGTGTGTGTGTGTGTGTGTGTGTGTGTGTGTGTGTGTGTGTGTGTGTAATTCACAACATGCGTAAGTGCAAATATTTAAGAATACCACAGTGAAAATAGGAAAACACGTGAAGATGTTTCAGAGAGAATATCTAAGCTCACCAGACTTGCTGGGGAAGTGCCTGAGGACTATTTTTGTGCATAGTTCTGTCTTACGAAGAAAAAACAAAGGAATCAAACTAATTGCTGTTGGCAACTCTCCGACTTCTCGTTGGCAGGGTCGCTGCAGTTACAATGCTATAGTCAATCCAGGCTGAAATGGATATAAAATGGATACAAACTTATGCGTGGCCGCAACATCCAACATGGAGATTACCCATCTGACAACTGTGAGTGTAAGTCACTCTGGAGACTTCCTTTTAACAGCTCCTACTTCAGGAATGGGCACACTCCACGACACGCAGACACTCTGTACTGCAGTGTTTATTTCATTTGTTAGCTCTATTTACACAGAGTACCTGCGTATTTGCGGCAAGGAGGCGGCCGACTAATATGATCTGCAGCGTTTAAACTGTACCAGTTTCAAGGGTCGGCAAGCATGACGCAGCGGGGCCAACAGCATCACCAAGAGGAACATGGCTAGGGCTAAGATACCGTGAGAAAGAGAACGTTGATCTGTGGAATCGTGCCATCCCGGTAATCATTCTAAACGTTATGATGGAATCAAAACGATATCCCCGGGTAAAGTGGTAGAAACTGGTGTGTGATTATACCCGCGTACCTTACTCTGGCTGACACCTATAATCGCTGGAGTGAGGGGCAGCTGGAAGGTGCTGATGCTTACGGGGGGAAAACGTAAGTTCAAGAAAGGTTGGGATCAGCAGAGCACTTTGTCCCAGAATGAGCGGAGACTCTTGGACTTGGGTTCAACATGCAGCATCCCTTCGTAGTGACCTAGATTTAAACTTCTCAAGGGATGCCACCTATTCTTCTCTCCCTCCCTCTCTCGCTCACTCTGGGATTAGAGTATTCTTCAGGTCACTGTATAGGTGAATTGCAGCCTTAATGACCCAAGTGCAGTCGATAAGCTGTAAACTTAACAAACTAACAAACTTTTCCTCATTCAATGAACCAACTGGCTGAGGTTCACTGAGAGGAGCTTCAGTGCGATCCAGGCCCTGCTGACCCCATCACTTTCCTTCCCAGCTCCAGCTCGCTCTCAATGAGATTTACAAGACGCGTCTCAGCCCCGCTGTCCAGAAACTCCAAGCGCAACACAACATATATATATATATATATATATATATATATATATATATATATATATATATATATATATATATGTATATATATATATATATATATATATATATATATATATATATATATATATATATATATATATATATATATATATATATATATATATATATATATATATATATATATATATATATATATATATATATATGCAAAACAACCACTGTGAAAGAGTAGTGAAATTCCAGGTGCTTTCGTGACTACTCACATTGTCAAGGAACTTGACAATATGAGTAGTCACGAAAGCGCTTGGAATTTCACTACTCTTTCACAGTGGTTGTTTTGCATATTTTAAAATCACCTGTTTACTGTGATCTTATTGCATATATATATATATATATATATATATATATATATATATATATATATATTTTTTTTTTTTTATTTTTCAACAAGTCGGTCGTCTCCCACCGAGGCAGGGTGACCCAAAAAAAGAAAGAAAATCCCCAAAAAGAAAATACTTTCATCATCATTCAACACTTTCACCACACTCACACATTATCACTGCTTTTGCAGAGGTGCTCAGAATATAACAGTTTAGAAGCATATACGTATAGAGATACACAACATATCCCTCCAAACTGCCAATATCCCAAACCCCTCCTTTAAAGTGCAGGCATTGTACTTCCCATTTCCAGGACTCAAGTCCGACTATATGAAAATAACCGGTTTCCCTGAATCCCTTCACTAAATATTACCCTGCTCACACTCCAACAGATCGTCAGGTCCCAAGTATCATTCGTCTCCATTCACTCCTATCTAACACGCTCATGCACGCTTGCTGGAAGTCCAAGCCCCTCACCCACAAAACCTCCTTTACCCCCTCTTTCCAACCCTTTCGAGGACGACCCCTACCCCTCTTTCCTTCCCCTATAGATTTATATGCTTTCCATGTCATTCTACTTTGATCCATTCTCTCTAAATGACCAAACCACCTCAACAACCCCTCTTCTGCCCTCTGACTAATGCTTTTATTAACTCCACACCTTCTCCTAATTTCCACACTCCGAATTTTCTGCATAATATTTACACCACACATTGCCCTTAGACAGGGACATCTCCACTGCCTCCAACCGTCTCCTCGCTGCTGCATTTACCACCCAAGCTTCACATCCATATAAGAGTGTTGGTACTACTATACTTTCATACATTCCCTTCTTTGCCTCCATAGATAACGTTTTTTGACTCCACATATACCTCAACGCACCACTCACCTTTTTTCCCTCATCAATTCTATGATTAACCTCATCCTTCATAAATCCATCCGCCGACACGTCAACTCCCAAGTATCTGAAAACATTCACTTCTTCC
This sequence comes from Cherax quadricarinatus, assembly GCF_038502225.1. Taxonomy (NCBI): domain Eukaryota; kingdom Metazoa; phylum Arthropoda; class Malacostraca; order Decapoda; family Parastacidae; genus Cherax; species Cherax quadricarinatus. The sequence continues at coordinate 34,725,112 of NC_091310.1, read as the reverse complement.
ATACTCCTCCTCCCCAATTTGATATCCAATTTTTTTTTATCTAAATCATTTGATACCCTCATCACCTTACTCTTTTCTATGTTCACTTTCAACTTTCTACCTTTACACACATTCTCAAACTATATATATATATATATATATATATATATATATATATATATATATATATATATATATATATATATATATATATATATATATATATATATATATATATATATATATATATATATATATATATATTTATATATATATATGCAAAACAACCACTGTGAAAGAATAGAGAAATTCCAAGCGCTTTCGTGACTACTCACATCATCAAGGAACTATGAAAGTAAAGCATCCAAGGAAGGTATATAATGGGTCTGGATGCTTTACTTTCATAGTTCCTTGATAATGTGAGTAGTCACGAAAGCGCTTGGAATTTCTCTATTCTTTCACAGTGGTTGTTTTGCATATTCTGAAATCACCTGTTTACTGTGATCTTATTGCATACATGTTTATATATGTATATATACAGTGGTAGTGATGATGATAAGAATGATGAAAATAGGAATGATGATGGTAGAAGTGACGAATTAGTCACTCACACATTCTCCTTCTTCTTCCTCATGGCACTTATTTCCCATTACTAAAAATTTTAATTATATTCAACTTATCACCCATTTCCCCATTTCTATTGTCAATTACCTAGTTTCTCCCTCCTCTCCCCCCTCAATCCTGTGTTCGCTTCCCCTTCCATTCAGCTAATCCAATTTTTATGTCTTTTGACCTATTTTCGTTCGTTTTCCACATATTTTCTCATGTTTTTGTTTGCTTAATCCCAGTTTTCGATGCCGGAGTTGCCAGTAGCGGCAACCTTACCGGGAGCACCGGAAGGGTGGAACCAATTGGATCAAAGTGGTCGGGGAATAGTTTCAGCGTGGATAGTTCACTGTGCTGCTTCCGCCTGTGTGTGGAGGGAATATGAGAGAGAGAGAGAGAGAGAGAGAGAGAGAGAGAGAGAGAGAGAGAGAGAGAGAGAGAGAGAGAAAGAGAGAAAGAGAACCAGACTGAGAAAAACTCTAGTTTTTTATAAAGAGTTGAATTTACAGGCACAGGCTAATATCTGTTGTTCTCCCTCAGATCTTTTGTCCTTGTCTCATTTAGAGGCCATGAACTCTTACCTTTCCTCAGTTCATTTGCAGTTAAGAGCTGTTATCTTATCTCAGCTTATTTGAAGGTCAACAGCTGTTATCCTACCTCGGCTCATTTGAAAGCCAGACCTATCCAAGGTATACTAGCACTCTCTTGGCTGTCACCCGGAACAGTCGCCTAACTCCCAAGTGCCTACTAACTGTCTAACTATCTTGTTAAACTTGAGGGCGCAGCGGGTATGAGGGAACGTGCCTAACTTTTCCACTCGTGCCAGGATCGAACCCTGGGCCCCTGTGAGCTAAGCGCGCCACCACTAACGCCACGGGTCAAAGTCGATTTCTGGTGTTTTGATGAAATTGCATCAAAAGTAGCAGGTGTTCTGAAGTTGGTAGCGGGTATTCAGAGGTTTGCAGCAGGTGTTTTGAAGTTGGTGGCGGGAATTCAGAGGCTGGTAGCAGGTGTACAGATGTTGATAGCAAGTGTACAGATGCTCTTAACAAGTGTACAGATGCTGATAGCAAGCGTACAGAGGTTGGTGGGTGTTCAGAGACTGGTAGCAAGTGTACAGATGTTGATGGAAAGTGTACAGATGCTGTTAACAAGTGTAAAGATGCTCTTAGCAAATGTACAGATGCTATTAGCAAGTGCACGAATGCTGTTAGCAAGTTTACAGATGGTGTTAGCAAGTGTACAGGGGCTAAGCAGAAGAAAGAAAGCCTGAAAATTCTTTGTAATCCATAAACTTGCTGTTCTCAGGTTCGTACACTTGTACACGCTAGGCTGTTCTGAGCTCTTACCGAAATTGTTTCAACGATTGTAAATTAAAGTGAATTTACTAACTCTGACATCCTTTCCCTCTGTTTCTCTCTTTCTGTCTGTTTTTCTCTATCACTTGTTTCTGTCTGTCTCCGTCTCCTCAGAAAATGGGATGAGGAGACGAAACTCAAAGTTTTATTGGCTACCCACTAACATGCAGTACACGTTGGCTACCCACTAACATGCGGAACACGAGGGCTACCCACTAACATGCGGAACACGAGGGCTACCCACTAACATGCGGAACACGAGGGCTACCCACTAACATGCAGTACACGAGGGCTAACCACTAACATGCAGAACACGAGGGCTACCCACTAATATGCAGAACACGAGGGCTACCCACTAACATGCAGAACACGAGGGCTACCCACTAGCATGCAGAACACGAGGGCTACCCACTAACATACAGTACACGAGGGCTACCCCCTGGTCTATAAGGGGTCAATCGAGAAGCTTTTGCGTCCTTTATACCTTTCTTGTCAACAAAATACATATAAGCCATACTCAACATTGATCAATGGTATCCCTCGACATAACCACCAAGCCTACTGAGACATGTTCACGTATACACCATACAATTCCGTCGGCTGATTACGTAGCCACTGACGACCTGTATAGTCATCACGTTATCATCGTCTGTATGGGAACGCTGTTCTCTTGTAAATTTTCCCCTTGAATACAGTGTAAAAAAAATTTTTCAATAAACCTATTTTAGAAATCTCACCTGACTTACTGTAATTTTTTTATGCTAATTTTCCCGGTGGTTGCGAGAGTAGCAGACGGAGGATCGAAGCTTCACGAGCCCTTGACTAAATATTTAGCACCTGCCTTTAGTGCTTCAAGTAACAGATAATAATAATTATGGTTAAAAATCATTAATGTTGATCAGTAAACGTTAATTCACTTACACGATAAGAACAAATAAGAACAAGAACTGTGTATATAAGATTTTCTGTGTTTCATTTCTGTGCTTCATTCAGCTTTTTGTTTTAGTAAATAATTATGAAAAACCTTTTTCACGAATCTTTTTTGTTAATTCCTTTTCTTTTTCCCGATGCCCAACAGACGCGACGATATGGCAGGCCTCGCCCCTATTAAGAGATGGTAAGGGCATGTGGCCTGGGCACACACATAGCTGTGTTTGCTGTCAGTGTAAGGGCATGTGGCCTGGGCACACACATAGCTGTGTTTGCTGTCAGTGTAAGGGCATGTGGCCTGGGCACACACATAGCTGTGTTTGCTGTCAGTGTAAGGGCATGTGGCCTGGGCACACACATAGCTGTGTTTGGTGTCAGTGCTTCAGTAAACCTGTTTTACACTTGTCTAGTTATAGCTTTGTAAATATTTAGAATGACTGTAAGGGATCTCTTCATTCTCTCTAAGTCAACATCACTATGAGGCGTCACTGGAGCCATGTAAACAGACACAAAACTTGGGTCCAAGTGACATAAGGAAGACAACAGTGAAGAAAAAGATACACGTCATAAGATTTGCTTTTGCTGGGCAGATAATAGCTTGTTCAGCTTATCGAGCTACGTTATTTATATCATTATCTGTTTCCCCTTGACTTTTATAACAGTATTTCCAACGTTCAGCATCAATCACTACACATTTTCCCAGACTATTCTATAATGGCTATTCATCCCCCGTCTCTTCTGAAGACGAAGACTTGAAAAATCCTCAGCCCGGGGACAATATAAAAGGCTCTGCCAGTGGCCATTGAGGAGAGACACCCGCGATGTGCTCTTGCCTTTTCAAAATTGCTCCTAGTCACAATTTTGAACAAATAGCCCTATTGTCCTGACATAAAGGATGTTTACATCAATCATCTATTGAGTGCTTTTGATGCTGCGATTCCTTTTATGAACGATGGGGGGTATGTAGGTCTCTCTTTC
>NC_091310.1:34698761-34716261 GCF_038502225.1 Cherax quadricarinatus | reverse complement strand
AGCCAGCCAGCATTTTGAAGTGATGAGAGAGAGAGAGAGAGAGAGAGAGAGAGAGAGAGAGAGAGAGAGAGAGAGAGAGAGAGAGAGAGAGAGAGAGAGGGAGAGACAGACATACAGACAGACAGGCAGACAGACAGAATAGAACGTACGGTGGCGGGGGGGGGGACACAAGGAACCTAAGGATCTATGGAACTTTATCACAAGTTAGTAAAGGAAAGGAGGGAGGGAGGATGAATGGATGGAGAGGCTGGGAATGAAAGTAACGATTTAAGAAACGACTTCCTTCGTCACCTACTCTCTCTCTCTCTCTCTCTCTCTCTCTCTCTCTCTCTCTCTCTCTCTCTCTCTCTCTGTCTTCTCTCTCTCCCTCTGCCTGTACTTGTATCTGTCTCTCTCCTCTTCCCACTTCATCTTTTTTGGGTGTTTGAAAGGAAGGACTCAGGAACGTAGAGGATAAAACAGACTTTGAAGAAACAATTAACCACAGGGATGACAGGAATGATTTTTTTCAGCTTTAATTTGGTAAGAAAGTGGAATGAATGATGTGGGCGAAGACGTACTGACGGTAGACTCCATATACAGCTCTAGCGATAGGTATAGAGAGAGCGAACGAGACTTGGAATTAATATACCCAGTAGTTTCCATCCTCCGGCCAGTGAATTCGGTAGTGAATCCAGCAGTGAATCCAGCAAGGTAAAAAGTTTAGAATCTTTAGAAGTCGTATCAATGAAGCTGGTGACTCGCGCTTGTTAGACTATTTGGCTCCTCCTCGACCACTGCTAGCCACAACTGTGATCTGATAATGGTCCAGCATGAGCCGAAATGTGTGAATAATCCGCACTGGCCACCTCAGACTACTTCTTCAAGGTTAATGGACTGTGCACATCATCCTTCCCTCTCCACTGCTGCTCTCTCCTTATTTTCCACCTCTGTATTCCACTCAAGAAATCTATCTGCCTGCGGAATAACGATACCTAACTGTTACACATCTATCCTATCTACGCTACTCTACTGTGGCTTTTATTCTCTTTAAATCACAGAAATAAAAGTTTTGGATAACCGAGGTCATCCAGTATCTCGAGCATGGACGACCAACATCTCATTCCCTCTAAAAAAAAACATATTTTTCTCTCCTGCGACTGGAGAGTCGTTGCCGTCTCGGAGGCTCAAGAAACCGGCCGAGTCGGAGGCTATCCTGGGTTTTGATATCCACCCAGGGTGAAATGCTTTCTGAATTTGGTATAAGTGGATCCAGTTCGTCCTTGAAGAAAAACTATTAGAGAGTTCCTAGAAGCGCAGCACAACCCGTATTCTGGCAGCCGTAGCAGCGCAAAATTTTAAGGAGGATTTTCATAACTTCGTTGGCGAGTAATTGTTATCTGAACGTAGTTTAAGCGGATGTTTCGTTCCTTGAAAAAAAAAGAGTAAAATAATCTTTCTGGTGTTATGAAGTTGGCAGTACCATAAAATAAAGTTGGTGTATATCCTGAGCTTTGATAACCGCTAGGGAGGAGAGATTTTTAATCTCTTGGGCCGTGTTGAGAGTGAGAGGAGAGAAGCGTTGAAGAAGTGAAGGTAGCGCAGATGAAGAGAGGGAGAGAGAGAGAGAGAGACAGAGAGAAGGGGGGATGGGTGGTGGATGGGGAGTGCGGCTGTGAAGGGAAGGTAGAAGTGACGGAGAAGAGGGAGTGCAGAAAGAGTACAGAGAGATAGAGAATTGTGTTGGGATATGGGGAAGGCGGTGGAGGGTATTTGGGTGGGGGGGGGATGGGAGGAGATATGTAAATGTCGTGCTGAATAGGTAAAATTAGTCAGTTAGCAAGAACTCATTCAAAATTAAGTCCTTTCTAAAAATTTCTCGTATACGTTTAAAGATATATATTTTTTTCATTTATGTTAACGTAAAAATAAAATAACTTGTACCAAAAGAACCTTAGAAAACTTACCTAACCTTATTATAACAAGCGCAATTTAATTTAGCCTAATCCAATTAAATATATTTTAGATAAATTTACAGTAGTTTAATACTAAACAAACACAGTGAAATATATTTTTTTCGTTAGGTTCAGAATGATTTTTGTGAAATTATTGCATACACAAATTTTCGCTTGTGTTATTCGGCAAGAAGAGCGTTGCTATTTAAGCTAAAATCGCAAGTTTTGCCTATTCGGCACGACATATATATATATATATATATATATATATATATATATATATATATATATATATATATATATATATATATATTCAGAATTGCATGAAGGTCTCCTGAGGTTATCCATGTGCATGTAACATGCATTATTATTAGCTACATTAATTAAAGTTATTAGTTCTCATCTTCTTAGAAATTACCCTTATATACTGAATAAATTGTAAATCATTTAGATTACATAGAAATAAGATAATTTACATAATTATAGATACAAATAATTTATATAATTTAATAGCATTTGTTTTGAGCTATAACTATTAAGTTTCATTCTCACGCACGCATCAGTAGTATCGTCAGTTGCCTGCCTAAGATATCTCAAAGTAGTCCTTGAGACTTGCAGCTTCTAAGATACTGTATCTCAAAATTATGTCTTTTTGTATACATCTATGATGTCTTAAAGTAATGCCTTAAGACTTATTTCTCAATGACACTTCTTGGAATTTACATCTACGGTGTCTTAGAGAAATTCTTGAGATTTGCGTCTGAAATAAGCTGTGCAGTGAAGTGCATGCTTTCACCTCCAGCAGTGATATAAACATTCTAACATTCTAGTATAGTCTTAGTATGCCGTTTTTCTTTACTTAGCAATCTCAAGATCTAATTCTAACATCAATTGTCTTGTTTTCCCCCCATCCAGTGGATTTCTTGTGTCATGGCAACTTGACTGCTACAAGCCTTCATCCATATTTTGTTTCCCAATTTCTTCCTGTAGGACATTCAGTTTTGTTGAAGACTCTCTGGCTTCCTAGGTACGATTCCTCCTTCAGACTTTGAAGGTATGAGATTAGTGCATCTAGAGTTTGGATTGCAGGTAGATTTTTTTAATGCAAGATTGATCTCTAACGTAAGAATGGCTTTTTATATATTGTCCTTACTATCTCCGTCTCTTGTCCTGGACTCCAGTTGCACTCCTCCGTCTCTTCCTTTGCTGATATTTTATTTTAATCCTCTTCCGTCCGTCTTCCAAGCCTCTTCTTCGCCATTGCACTCGTATATTGCTTGCCACGCTCTTTCTCCTCCTTCCAGAACCCCCATCGTATCCCTTGCCTGAATTAGTCTTCCTATTCCTTGCTTGCTTGCAACACTTCTTATCCTTTTTCTCCCTTTCTTATTGCAGTAATCCTTGTCCTCCAAGCAATACTATTTCCATGTTTGCAGCACTATTACTCTCCCTTCCACCTTGCTTGCAGTACTGTTACTTCCCCTTCCTTCTTTCTTGCAACATTTCTCCTTCTCCTCCTCCTCCTTGCAACACACCGTCGCCAACTCGCCAACATTGTCATCATCACCAAACAGCAGTTCTTCCTTTCTTATTGTCTGTTCAGACGTTCTTCCTACATCTACCTTTTTAGGAGGTCGTGCATCCGCCGCGGGGGGACGTGCGATCACCGACCCAACGACTGCTGCTACAACTCCTCTTGCCGTTGCAACCTGTGGGGGACCAACTGCCGCTGCCAACGCATGGGCCTCTTCCAACAATGGGGCAAGTAAGTCCCTCTGCCCACGGTGATCCTGGGGGACCGCACCGCACCTCGACTCGCTCCTCTGTCGCCATTGTCTTCCTTCAGCGTACACTACCCTACCTACCTGTAGCTGTGATTCGTCGGATGCCCTTACTGCTACTAACACCACCACACTGTCGTTATCTTCTTCCGAAACATCTCCCGCTGGACCTCCAAAATGTCACCCTGATAGCCACGTCTCATGACATTGTATCTACCGAGTGTACATATCAACACTGAAGAATACACCACATCCGTCGGTAAATTTGAAACATTATGGACTATGTTTTTAGGTTAACAGAGTTTATCCTCATTACGTTTTCTGTGACAGTAAAAATTAATGACATGCTCCCACATTGTGTTTTCTGTGCAGGTAAGAATTAATGACATTCCCATATTGTGTTTCTTGCAAGGGTAAGAATTACTGACATGCTCCCATTTTATGTTTCCTGTGACAGTAAGAATTAATGACATGCTCCCATATTACAGCATGTTTCCTGTGACAGTATGATTTAGTAACATGTTCCCGTATTATGTTTCCCATGAGGCAATTATTTAACTGAGTTGCCCGGTCATCTGTTGACCATGACGGAAGTTGGTCGAGGTCAGCGTAGCGTCTCCCACTACCTATGTGTCGTGTGTCACATTATATAGTTCAGGTAGTGTTATTCTTGGTAACCTTCGCTAAGTTATTCATGAATGTATTTTGGTTGTGTATCAGATATGAACTGTAACTACGGTGTGAGTATTCGTCATTGGCCGATCCCCTCCTCCAGCCACTTGAATTAGCCAATCACAATACCCATACCTCGAAGCCAGGATCTGATTGGGTATACTCCAGCCACATACCCTAATTAGGTTTTGGCTTGACATATCTCCTTGTATCTTTTGAAATTGAACAGAGTTTTAAAAAAAAGAGTGAATATCGGATAATATATATAATAAAGTGTCTATGTGTACGCTCTTTTATTTCTCATTCATTCCTATAACTTTATTGTTTTTATCAACGAGTCTAATAAATGAAGGAAATGACGGTGATTGAGCTCTTAATGACACCCAGATGGCAACACCTGCGTCGTATTTCAGATATTTCTTTGTTTGCTATCTACATAAAGCCCCTCAGGGAAGGTTCCTTGTTGTTGGTGAGGGGCTCTTGATTTAGGGAATTGGATCTGTGCTCCAGTTCCCCGAATTAAGCCTGAATGCCTTCCACATCCCCCCCCCAGGCGCTGTATAATCCTACGGGTTTAGCGCTTCCCCTTGATTATAATATAATAATAATAATATCTACATAAACACACACACACACACACACGCACACACACACTCACACACACACACACACACACACACACACATACACACACACACACACACACACACACACACTCACACACACACACACACACTTGACTAATAATTAACAAAGTCATCTGATAATCTTGATAATTCAACAATAACCATAAAACAAAAGACAGAAAGCATCTCAATAAAGACGCCAAAACTTTATTATTATTATTATTATTATTATTAATATTTTAATATTTTTTTATTAACACATCGGCCGTCTCCCACCAAGGTAGGGTGGCCCAAAAAAGAAAAACTTTCATCATCCACTCCATCACTGTATTGACAGAGGTGCGCTTACACTACAGCTATAAAACTGCAACATTAACACCCCTCCTTAAACTTTGGAGTCCAGTCCCTGGACCAATTATGTACCTCTGTAATCTTTTGACTACCGCCCACAGGATGGGTATGGGGTGCATAATAAACATATTAAACTAAATCCTTCAGAGTGCAGGCACTGTACTTCCCATCTCCAGGACTTAAGTCTGGCCTGCCAGTTTCCCTGAATCCCTTCATAAATGTTACCTTCCTTACACTCCAACAGCACATCAAGTCCTAAAAAACACTTGTCTCAATTCGCTCCTGTCTAACACTCTTACGTATGCTTGTTGGAAGTCCAAGCCGCTCTCACACAAAACCTCCTTTACCCCCTCCCTCCAACCTTTCCTAGGCCGATCTCTACCCTGCTTTCCCTCCACTACAGATTTATACACTCTCGAAGTCATTTTATTTTGTACCATCCTCTCTATATGCCCGAACCACCTCAACAACCCTCCTCAGCCCTCTGGGTAATCCCGCACCTCCTCCTAATGTCCAAACTACGAATTCTCTGCATTATATTCACACCACACATTGCCCTCAGACATGACATCTCCACTGCATCCAGTTTTCTCCTTGTTGCAACATTCACCATCCATATTGCACCCCCATATTATTATACATGGCGAAGTGCACATAGTGCCTTGAGAATGGGAGATTATCAGATTTGATCCGAGGAAGGACAGAAGAGGGATGCCTCTAATTTCTTGGACCAGGATTCCCGTCACCAGCATCAATGCATCTCTCTTGAAGGCATCTTCAACTCAACTGAGAGGCATCTTTAATGCGACTCAACAGTATCTTACCCAAGCTGCAGCTCCTTGGTCGCTATTACAGGTAAGTTAATGGGGAACGGTAAGTAGCAATAAAAAAAAACTTAGCCAATGAGAAAATGGAAAAAAAATCTGGTAAGTTTGTTATTGCTGAAAAGCTTGATCAGGGACCGGGCCGCGGGGGGCATTGACCCCCGGAACTCCCTTCGGGTAAACTCCTGGTATAGGCTGTGAGCTGGTATCTTCTGCTCATTTCAAAGTTGTAGATCTCTAAGTTAAACTAAGACCTCACAGGTACCTATTTACTGCTAGGTGATCGAGGGTACTCTCTGCGTGGAGACTAACGGAACCAGTGATAGCAAAGGACATTCTTGAAAGATATCCAAGAAACCCACACAGCTTAAGATATCAGCAATATATAAATTTCCTGGTGAAGACTTCTTACCTTCCCAGGTTGACAAACTGGCCGACAACTTTCCACCAGAATCACTGAACGTGGAGCATCAGTTAGATCTGCTCGCTTGAACGTTGAACTTTTCCACTATTTTTAACTCCCCGGAAAAATTTTCTCTTGTTTTTCTGTTTATAATATTTAGCTGTTTTTTTTAATTACATATAAAAAATAAATAAAATCTCGGATTCGCAAACGGACGAAATTATTCGCAAACATTATCCTTCAGCCAACAGCAGGATTCGAACCTGCCTCAGAGTACACAGTACTCTATCCACACAGCCACTCTGGCTAAAATGTTCTCCTGAACTAATCTGCTTGGATTCCTGCTCATTTCTTTAACATTGCAAGCTCCTGATGAAGTGTTGATTGTATCACGAAAGGCCTAGAGCTATCAATAAACTCCCCTTGTGGTGTTGTTTTGCATCATGCATCGCTTATTCGCGATTATATATACATCAATGCACCACGCAGAAACAAGCGGACATATAAAGAACGATCGCAGTCAGAAGTTCGACTCCCGCTGACTACGATCTTTCTCTGTAAATATATTTATTATCTTTCATTATAAATTAATGATTTTTACCCAAAAATATGCAAAATTTATTGGACATTTGTTAAAAACCACTCACAGTTCCCAGTGCAGCTTCAAATGTATAGATCTTAGGAAACAAATCTCATACAAACCCACCCGAGCTTCAAGATCTTACCTAGACAGTGACGACCAAACGCGATCACCATATTCGCTCCTGAAGCCAATATTTCAGGCCTGGGATCTCTGACAGCAGGTCAACGCTTGGCTGGCCTCACCGTGCACGTGACGCCGCCTCAGATGTCATCATCTGGTCCGTCTCTTATGTGATGCTGCGTTAAGTCGAGACCAACTCTTCCATTATGAATCAAAATTTTTTCTCGCCTTGTGCTATATGTTCTGTAGGAGGGCTCAGTGTATGTGCCCTGAGAGGTTTGTATCTGTTAGTGTATATACCTTGAGAGGTTTGTATCTGTTAGTGTATATACCCTGAGAGGTTTGTATCTGTCAGTGTATATACCCTGAGAGGTTTGTATCTGTTAGTGTATATACCCTGAGAGGTTTGTATCTGTTAGTGTATATACCCTGAGAGGTTTGTATCTGTCAGTGTATATACCCTGAGAGGTTTGTATCTGTCAGTGTATATACCCTGAGAGATTTGTATCTGTCAGTGTATATACTCTGAGAGGTTTGTATCTGTAAATGTATATACCCTGAGAGGTGTGTATCTCTCAGTGTATATAACATGAGAGGTGTGTATCTCTCAGTGTATATACCCTAGGAAGTGTGTATCTCTCGGTATATATACGCTGAGAGGTGTGTATCTCTCAGTGTATATACCCTGAGAGGTGTGTATCTCTCAGTATATATACTCTGAGAGGTGTGTATCTCTCAGTATATATACCCTGAGAGATGACTCAAGAAATCGTAATGACACGATTGCAAATAAACCATACCCCCCGCCGGGATTGAACCCGCGGTCATAGAGTCTCAAAACTCCAGCCCGTCGCGTTAGCCACTAGACCAGCTGGAGATTCGTCTGTAAAAACTTGCATTTGTGGTCACAGAGGTGCCTGTGCTAACTTTCCTATGGTGTAGAAATATACCTAGTTGGATGAATCTTATTGTGGCTAGCTGGTCTAGTGGCTAACGCGACGGGCTGGAGTTTTGAGACTCTATGACCGCGGGTTCAATCCCGGCCGGGGGTATGGTTTATACTCTGAGAGGTGTGTATATCTCAGTATATATAGCCTGAGAGGTGTGTCTCTCAGTATATATACCCTGAGAGGTGTGTATTTCTTAGTGTATGTATCCTTGAGGGGTGTGCATTTCTCATTGTACATACCCCTGAGAGGTATGTACCTCTCAGTATTTATACCCTAGGAGGCATATATATCTCAGTGTATCTCTCGATGTACATATCATGAGAGGTATTTATCTCTAAATGCATTTAACCTCAGATATGTGTATCTCCTAATTTATATAACCTGAGAGGTGTGTATCTCTCAGTGTATATACCTGAAGTGCATCTCTCAATATATATATAGAGAGAAAGTTTACTTTAATCCCTATTTTAGGTATTAAAGTTCCTTTGCAGCCTTAAAAATGACCATCATCCAGCCGACAGGCCTTCAACCAAATAATCCAAACACCTAATACAGCAATGAGGGTAAATGCAACGAAAGTTTGTACCTGTCAATGTAAACACAAGTATGTCTTACTTTAATCCCAATTTTAAGAACCACGGCAATGATGATGGGTTGTGGTCAGGTGTAGCCGATATAATCCTCGTGCAGATGATAACTCTTAAACCTGCTAATTCACCTAAAATCTTCAGTAGAAACTACGGCAGAGGAATCATTATGAAACATTCTGGTGAATATTTAGCAACTGCTTGTTGATGAGGCTTAATGAGCATCAACTACAAGAAGATCATTAAGGCTGCAAGTCTCCGGTAAACCACCAGTCAAAAATACATTAATTCCTAAAAGTGTATCTCTGTTAATGTATTTTTGGTTTCAAATAAAGTTTATATATATATATATATATATATATATATATATATATATATATATATATATATATATATATATATATATATATATATATATATATATATATATATATATATATATATATATATATATATATATATATATATATATGTATATATATAAATATATATATATATATATATATATATATATATATATATATATATATATATATATATATATATATATATATATATATATATATATATATATATATATTTTATTATCACACCGGCCGATTCCCACCAAGGCAGGGTGGCCCGAAAAAGAAAAACTTTCACCATCATTCACTCCATCACTGTCTTGCCAGAAGGGTGCTTTACACTACAGTTTTTAAACTGCAACATTAACACCCCTCCTTCAGAGTGCAGGCACTGTACTTCCCATCTCCAGGACTCAAGTCCGGCCTGCCGGTTTCCCTGAATCCCTTCATAAATGTTACTTTGCTCACACTCCAACAGCACGTCAAGTATTAAAAAACCATTTGTCTCCATTCACTCCTATCAAACACGCTCACGCATGCCTGCTGGAAGTCCAAGCCCCTCGCACACAAAACCTCCTTTACCCCCTCCCTCCAACCCTTCCTAGGCCGACCCCTACCCCGCCTTCCTTCCACTACAGACTGATACACTCTTGAAGTCATTCTGTTTCGCTCCATTCTCTCTACATGTCCGAACCACCTCAACAACCCTTCCTCAGCCCTCTGGACAACAGTTTTGGTAATCCCGCACCTCCTCCTAACTTCCAAACTACGAATTCTCTGCATTATATTCACACCACACATTGCCCTCAGACATGACATCTCCACTGCCTCCAGCCTTCTCCTCGCTGCAACATTCATCACCCACGCTTCACACCCATATAAGAGCGTTGGTAAAACTATACTCTCATACATTCCCCTCTTTGCCTCCAAGGACAAAGTTCTTTGTCTCCACAGACTCCTAAGTGCACCACTCACTCTTTTTCCCTCATCAATTCTATGATTCACCTCATCTTTCATAGACCCATCCGCTGACACGTCCACTCCCAAATATCTGAATACGTTCACCTCCTCCATACTCTCTCCCTCCAATCTGATATTCAATCTTTCATCACCTAATCTTTTTGTTATCCTCATAACCTTACTCTTTCCTGTATTCACCTTTAATTTTCTTCTTTTGCACACCCTACCAAATTCATCCACCAATCTCTGCAACTTCTCTTCAGAATCTCCCAAGAGCACAGTGTCATCAGCAAAGAGCAGCTGTGACAACTCCCACTTTGTGTGTGATTCTTTATCTTTTAACTCCACGCCTCTTGCCAAGACCCTCGCATTTACTTCTCTTACAACCCCATCTATAAATATATTAAACAACCACGGTGACATCACACATCCTTGTCTAAGGCCTACTTTTACTGGGAAAAAATTTTCCCTCTTTCCTACATACTCTAACTTGAGCCTCACTATCCTCGTAAAAACTCTTCACTGCTTTCAGTAACCTACCTCCTACACCATACACTTGCAACATCTGCCACATTGCCCCCCCTATCCACCCTGTCATACGCCTTTTCCAAATCCATAAATGCCACAAAGACCTCTTTAGCCTTATCTAAATACTGTTCACTTATATGTTTCACTGTAAACACCTGGTCCACACACCCCCTACCTTTCCTAAAGCCTCCTTGTTCATCTGCTATCCTATTCTCCGTCTTACTCTTAATTCTTTCAATTATAACTCTACCATACACTTTACCAGGTACACTCAACAGACTTATCCCCCTATAATTTTTGCACTCTCTTTTATCCCCTTTGCCTTTATACAAAGGAACTATGCATGCTCTCTGCCAATCCCTAGGTACCTTACCCTCTTCCATACATTTATTAAATAATTGCACCAACCACTCCAAAACTATATCCCCACCTGCTTTTAACATTTCTATCTTTATCCCATCAATCCCGGCTGCCTTACCCCCTTTCATTTTACCTACTGCCTCACGAACTTCCCCCACACTCACAACTGGCTCTTCCTCACTCCTACAAAATGTTATTCCTCCTTGCCCTATACACGAAATCACAGCTTCCCTATCTTCATCAACATTTAACAATTCCTCAAAATATTCCTTCCATCTTCCCAATACCTCTAACTCTCCATTTAATAACTCTCCTCTCCTATTTTTAACTGACAAATCCATATATATATATATATACATATATATATATATATATATATAAATATATATATATATATATATATAAATATATATATATATATATATGTATGTATATATATATATTAACACGTCGGCCGTTTCCCACCGAGGTAGGGTGACTCCTCCCCCATAAAAAAAAAAAAAACTTTGATCGTCATTCAACACTTTCATCATCACTCATACATAATCACTGTCTTTGCAGAGTCGCTCAGATACAACAATTTAGACGTGCCTCCAAACTGCCAATTTCCCAAACCCCTCCTGTAAAGTGCAGGTATTGTACTTCCCATTTCCAGGATTCAAGTCCGGCTAAGCGGTTTCCTTGAATCCCTTCAAGTGTGAGCAGTGTAATAGTACCCTGCTCACACTCCAACAGCTCGTCAGATCCCAAAAACCATTCGTCTCCATTCAATCCTAACACGCTCACGCATGCTTGCTGAAAGTCCAAGCCCATCGCCCACAAAACCTCATTTACCCCCTCCCTCCAACCTTTTCGAGGACGACCCTTACCCCGCCTTCCTTTCCCTACAGATTTATATGCTCTTCAAGCCATTCTACTTTGATCCATTCTCTCTAAATAATCAAACCACCTTAACAACCCCTCTGCAGCCCTCTGACTAGTACTTTTAGTACCTGCACATATCTCAATTTCCACACTACGAATTTTCTGCATAACATTTACACCACAGATTGCACTTAGACACGACATCTCTACTGCCTCCAGCGACTTTCTTACTGCAGCATTTAAAACCCATGCTTCACACCCATATGAGAGTGTTGGTACCACTATACTCTCCTACATTTCCCTCCTTGCCTCCATGACAACTTTTTTTTTTATCTCCCCAGATACCTCAACGAGCATTCACCTCTTTTCCTTCATCAACTCTATGATTTATATCATCCTTCATAAACCCATCCACTGAAAAGTCAACTCCCAAATATCTGACTATAATCAATAAGAAGGTACCACCTGTAGCACTAGACTGGGGACCTTCAGCCTAAGAAAAGAGAATAAACGAACTTTAGGGAAAATATATATAAATATAAATATATATATATATATATATTTCGCAAGAGCAGGCGAAATATACACAAACACTGATCTCTGGGTAAAGGAGACTCGAACCTACGAACAAGGTACGCAGTGCTATACCATTCTCACCTCACTGGTCCAGTGAGGTGAGAATGGTATAGCACTGCGTACCTGGTTCGTAGGTTCGAGTCTCCTTTACCCAGAGATCAGTGTTTATATATATATATATATATATATATATATATATATATATATATATATATATATATATATATATATATGAATAAATGAAACTGGTCAGTTTCAAAGAACTCATTTAAAATTAAGTTCTTTCTAAAATTTCCTCTTATACATTTAAAGATATATATTTTTTTCATTTATGTTACTGTAAAAAATAGTAATTTTGTACCAAAAGAACCTTAGAAAACTTACGTAACCCTATTATAACAAACACAATTTAATTTAGCCTAATCCAACTAAATATATTTTAGATAAATATAAGAGAAAATTTTAAAAAGGACTTAATTTTAAATGATAAAATTAAATTATACAATTTTCTCAATCCTTGATATATAAATAAAAATGTTACGCAAAAACGGATACTCGAAAAATTAAAAAAAAAAGAAAAACTATTTTTATGAAAGGATTTACAGTATAACACAATTAAATATACACAGTGAGGTGTATATCTCCCACTGTAATTGCAGCGATAGTTGTGTATCTTAGTGTATATTCATTTAGAGTTTATCTAGACCAAGAAAACTAAATTATTAGAAAACATTTCAAGGCTCTAGTTTATCTTCGTTAGTTCAAACAAAGTCCACAAGAAAAAAAAATAAAATTTTTTGATAGAAAAAAACACATAAACATATTGAAAATACAAGTGGAGGTGTCTTACCATCAGGGAACAACCCGGAGACTGAGACACATGTGCAACATCTGGGTATCTTTATTGTAGACGTTTCGCCGTCCAGTGGCTTTATCAATACAAATTCTAGGACATAACTTGTCTTCAAGTTATGTCCTAGAATTTGTATTGATAAAGCCACTGGATGGCGAAACGTCTACAATAAAGATACCCAGATGTTGCACATGTGTCTTAATCTCATCTTGTCGGTATTATATACCATTCGTACACAACCCAGAGACTGCATGAAATTACACATCCTGGTTTTTCTAACCCTAATAAACTTGGTAATCGTTTTTAAAACAACGAAAGAGCCTCTGTCTCCATGGAAGCTCCAGGTGTCTGGAGCTTCAAATGTCTACAGATACCTGAAGCTTCAAATGTCTGCAGATACCTGGAGCTTCAAATGTCTGCAGATACATGAAGCTTCAAATGTCTGCAGATACCTGGAGCTTCAAATGTCTGCAGATACCTGAAGTTTCAAATGTCTGCAGATACCTGAAGCTTCAAATGTCTGCAGATACCTGGAGTTTCAAATGTCTGCAGATACCTGGAGCTTCAAATGTCTGCAGATACCTGAAGCTTCAAATGTCTGCAGATACCTGAAGCTTCAAATGTCTGCAGATACCTGAAGCTTCAAATGTCAGCAGATACCTGGAGCTTCAAATGTCTGCAGATACCTGAAGCTTCAAATGTCTGCAGATACCTGGAGCTTTCCTGTTTGAACTTACTCAGTACAAACAGGAAAAGAAAGTTCAGAGTTCTGCAAACACATGGAGATTTAGAATTACTCTGTCACCTGGAAAGAAGCTACTATCATCACACTCCAGCACACCTGCCCACACCTGACGTAAATAACCGAGTCTGCATTTACTGACACCCAAAAGAATTTCAACACGTCAAGGGGATAATGGAGACTCTTACTGCCAAATTTGGTTAACAGAAACACATTTCTTCTCAGCTACTGTTAGATCATGAACAGGACAACCATTCAACACACCAATATAACATTATAACTTAACAGTATCAGCACAGTATTATAAGTTAATAACTTACCAGTAGAATAATAATGTGTTATGTCTTCTGGCCCACGCTAGGTAGATACATCCTCTTCTAATTTAACATTCTACACATTATACTTGCCTAAATAACAAAAAAGGCACAATACCGTGACTGGAACGATACACAAATAACCCGCACATAAAAGAGAGAAGCTTACGACGACGTTTCGGTCCGACTTGGACCATTTACAAAGCCACACTAACTAACTTTTGTAGCTATCAAAGTTTTTATCTTCTCTGATCCTATGCTGGCGTGATCCAGTAGGCCATTTTGTTTTACAATTTTATAATATTATAGAACAATGAATCATGCCTACTGGCCTATGTTAGGGAGGACCGTCACAATGTAACCTTCTCAACTTTGTATGTGGGAGACGCAATATACATTATTTTTTTCCATTGTTACTTTCTTGTCTACATGTGGGAACCACAAGAATATATATGGAAGTGATGATAGTCTCATACAGAAACACCTACACTCTCGTCAGTGACATAAACCCAGATGCACTTGGGTATTAAGTATGTGATTTTTGTATGCTTTAAGCTCAGCAGCTACAATTCGCATAAGGAAAAATTGTATGAAAATACTCCGAGGGATTTATAGAATCAGCCTTTTTTGAGAATTGAGATATCTTGTATTAATAAATCAGGCCATAATACATACGTTTTTGTTTATAGTATTGGGTTAAACCCAGCACAGTAACACCACTGATTGCTTTACCGCTGAGTGTACACGGGAGAATACGGGTAAAAAATCCATATATACTAGAATACTTGGGAGTCCACTTTGAGGCTATGTACCGAGAAGAGCAATATTTGTACTTCTATCCAGATTAAGGATTGACAAATGTTATCTAAGTGGACGAGTCAATGATAGGAAAAACTGGAGGCTTTCTTCTTCCCTCTCCCCATCCCTGCAATCCCTCTGTCTACTGCCGTCGAGTGACTAACCTCCCATTAAATGATTAAAACCCGCGTCACGCTGCAGTTTAGCCCCCTGACTACCAGCTGTGACGAGTTTGCTGCAGCAATAACACCATGAATCTCCATCAACTTCAAATCATCACAGCATCAGAAACGAGTTATCTTTCAGTGACAAAACAAATTAATCCCAAAATAAATTATTCGACAAATAAATTTACACCGCTGACAAAAAGTGCATTTCGAATGGTATCATAAACATTAACATTAAAAACATAAATTAACAGAAGATAATTTCGGCAGGGAAATGTTAACTAATAAACTGACTTTTAGGCAAAAAAAAAACATCAAACGTTGAATTATATGTAAATAATTTACTGAAAATATGTTGTTCCAACAAGAAATATAGTGCTTAAAAAGGCACATATGTATATACAGGTATATATTGTGCTTAAAAATGCATATATGCGTTTACACAGAAACTGTATACACGGTGTTTACATGAATATGTAGATATCCTTAGAAATCTATAGATCCTCTATATAAATTGATACGGGTTTGTACGGTGTTGTTACAAGTGCATTCGATGTTAACGAAATCATATTTGTCTCTTACGAAGGTTATATCTTTACCGTATTGTTATTACAGCATAAGACACCTGAATGACTATCTAAACACTAAAAGAAATAGTCAAAAACTGAAAATGGTAATAATAATAACAATAACAACAACAACAATAATAATAATAATAATAATAATAATAATAATAATAATAATAATAATAATAATAATAATAATAATAATAATAATAATAATAATAATATTATTATTATTATTATTATTATTATTATTATTATTATTATTATTATTATTATTATTATTATTATTTTTATTATTAAGATTATTAGTATAAAAATTGTTACGCATTTATTGATCCTAACGTATACCAAAAATTTTCTATATTTAATAAATTCTGTTTCCAATTTTAATTCCTTTTAATTCTTCAACAACAAAGAGTAAAGAACTTTTTTTTATGCAGAAATACTGCTGTACATTAACATCTGCATTCAAGACAGGTGAAATTGCATATCTAGAAAATGTACAGAGAACCTTTACTGCACATAAGTTCCATCAAACACCTTAACTACTGGGAACACCTGGAAGCACTTGATTTGTACTCACTGGAGTGCAGGCGAGAGAGATACATCATAATCTACACCTGGACAATCCTAGAGAGACTGGTCTCTAATCTCTACACAGAAATCACTCCCTACGAAAGCAACAAGTGTTCGGGGCCCAAGACCGTTCAACAGCCTCCTACCAGCCATAAAGGGAATTACCAATAGACCCCTGGTTCCCTTCAAGAGGGATCTGGACAGATATCTAAAGTCAGTGCCGGATCAGCCGGGTTGTGGTTCCTACGTTGAACTACGTGCGGCCAGTAGTAACAGCCTAGTTGATCAGGCTCTGATCCACCGGGAGGCTTGGTCATGGACCGGGCTGCGGGGGCATTGATCCTGGGAATACCTTCCAGTTAGACTCCGGGGAAGTAGATTGCGTCACCATCTAAATCAAGACACATTTCACACCTCCCTCACCACAACACACGTCACACCTCCCTCACCACAACACACGTCACACCTCCCTCACCACAACACACGTCACACCTCCCTCACCACAACACACGTCACACCTCCCTCACCACAACACACGTCACACCTCCCTCACCACAACACACGTCACACCTCCCTCACCACAACACACGTCACACCTCCCTCACCACAACACACGTCACACCTCCCTCACCACAACACACGTCACACCTCCCTCACCACAACACACGTCACACCTCCCTCACCACAACACACGTCACACCTCCCTCACCACAACACACGTCACACCTCCCTCACCACAACACACGTCACACCTTCCTCACCATGACACACCGCACACATCCCTGACCACGACACACCGCACACATCCCTCACCATGACACACCGCACACATCCCTCACCATGACACACCTCACACATCCCTCACCACGACACACGCCCCACCTCCCTCACCACGACATCTCATGCATAGAGAGGATAGGATAATAAGTCTCAACTTTGTACGTCTCACTCATCATCCCAGACCTCATTACTCCAGGCAGGAAATTTATTTTTGAGAAAACATCATTTTCTTGTCTGAGAC
>NC_091310.1:34676261-34691261 GCF_038502225.1 Cherax quadricarinatus | reverse complement strand
TCTGTCCATCATCCGTCAAAGGTCAGGAATTGATCATCACGAACTGTCTCTCTGCTTCCGCTGTCTCCAGTATTGTTATCACCTCTGTATGCGACTGATGAAGCCAGAAGCGCAGGCGAGACGCTGCGTTAATAATGATATCTGAGTGCTCTCTCTCTCTCTCTCTCTCTATATATATATATATATATATATATATATATATATATATATATATATATATATATATATATATATATATATATATATATATATATATATATATATGAGAGAGAGAGAGAGAGCCCGAAACAACATACAATACTCCCTCATTCACGGGTCTGACATCGATAGACAAAGACGTATTGAATGAATTACTTTAGCGGTGAAGATAGTGATGGCTGACTCCTCCTTCCCCTTCTCACAGGCGCGTATCTGTGATGTTTATAAACGTATTTATCATATTCTCATATTAAAAAACTCACTTAGATTCATAAATCTTAACAAGATCCAATACTCGCATCATTCGTTAAATTTCAAGCTTTATGTTAATAATGTAAACATGTCTACCTAACTTACAGATGTTTATATATAAACTCTTGTAATGCTGGATGTTACACGCTCACACGTCCTGCAGACGTCTCGCACACGTTCAGCGTTGACTAGTTGGTTAATGGGGGTCATCAAGACTGCACGGTAACCTTAAAAGTAAACTCTCAGTATATACACGCTGAGAGAATTACATCTCTCGGTGAACATATCCAGTCAGGACCTTGAAGGACCAACAACGTAACTTACGGGAGAGAAACTCTTTTGAATACATTAAGCAAGAAATGTGGGTAAGAACATCAGAATCCGTTGGAAAAACATTTTGATGATATCTTCATGTAGGTGTCATCGAGTACAGAAAAATCTGCATAATTTATATGTTTATAGTAATGTATTTGTTTAGTGGTGTTGCGTGTCAGAGGGTGATATGCGAGCAAGTTTTTTAATCAAGGGCCCAGGCATATGATATTATGGTGATTTATGTCGACAAACTTCCATTTCATTATATTTGTACCACCTGCTGCTGACAGCGTCACCACTGCTGCTGCTGCTACTGCTACTGCTGCTACTGCTGCTACTGCTACTGCTGCTACTGCTGCTACTGCTGCTACTGTTCCTATACTCGCTGTTGCTTTTGCTGTTGCTGTTCCTACTGTTGTTCCTGCACTTGCTGCTGTTGTTCCCTATAAACACGTATCCTAAGGTCTTTCACTCTCCCTGTCCTTCCCCTACGCTCTCATCCACTCTTTGCAACCCCAGTAATCAACTTCTTCTCTGTCAGTTCCGGCATAATCAACTTCTAACCTCCGATAATGTGAATCCACCGCAATCTTGGGTATCCCTTCACATTTTTTTAATCATGTAACATTTTGTCACTTTTCCCAGAGTGCAGCTTGAAGGACACTCGTTTTTTTTTTTCAACCTGATACAAAATGTAGCCCAAAGAGGTCTAGGAGTTGTTAATATTTATTCTTATATTCTTCCTTTTCTCCCCCTCAGATTCTCCCTATCCCTTCCAATCCTCCCCTTCTGCTACATTCCCCTTTTGTTTGTTGCTCTTCGTATTTCCTCTCAGTCTGTCTCTGTGTCAGCTCTTGCCCCTATCTCCTGTTCCTTTAGTTCCAAGGTCTTTCCCTTTTTCTCTCTGTCGATTTCCTCTATGTGGCTGCATGTTTGTCTGTCTCTGTCTGTCTGTCTGTCTGTCTGTCTGTCTGTCTGTCTGTCTGTCTGTCTATCTATCTATCTCTCTCCAAAGATCAATATGATTAGCATTATATATTGAAAAATGTGTTAACAAGCTACAAAACGAAGTTTATGTCATTTTATTGAATAGACGTTTCCCCAACACGGAACGTCTTCTCCATACAGTGACATCAAACGCCCACTGTGTCATATTAAGTAACATCGTCCACACTACTGACCGGTGCGCACAGTCTCTGGTAGACCTTGATACAGAAGACTTGTTTTAAGTTTCTTAGAATGAAGTAAGTGTCTTGCCCGCTTCTTGTAACAGGAGACGAAGTGGGAGGCCCGTGCTAGGAATGCGCTTTCGTCTTCAACGTATCAGTGACTAGAAATAAAAAAAAAAAAACCCACGAGCAAAAAGCCTTTAACAAGGCCTCTGACGGTTCTGGTGCCACGGAGGGAGTATCAGTGTTGATAGTCATTCTTATGTATCTTTGATATACCTGTTAGTAGTTTATATGTTCTTCTGGCCCTTGCAATCAGAGGATAATATATGCCCTCTCTCTCTCTCTCTCTCTCTCTCTCTCTCTCTCTCTCTCTCTCTATATATATATATATATATATATATATATATATATATATATATATATATATATATGTATATTCTAAAAACAACGGAGAAGTAGGTGGATAATGCCCTGGATGGAATTTATTGGGGCGTGAAAAGAGAGAAGAAGAGGTGGTGAGAGGTGGCAAGGGATGAGAGAGGGCAGAGAGGGCAGAGAGGGGAGAGAAATTGAAGAGATAGTGTGCGTGAGAGTAAAGGGTGTGAAATGCGAGGCAGAGGCGGAAAGGTAGTGTATTCCGAGAGACCATGGAGTATGACACTGAGGGGAGAGAGAGAGAGAGAGAGAGAAAAGGAGTGGGTTTATCTCACACCTTCATAAAATACGTGTACTATCCTGGTTACAAATCAGATGTGATCTCTTCCAGCACGTATTGCATTTTTTCGACCACACATTTGCTTTTCCAAACAAGGGGGGGGGGGTGGAGGCAGGGGACGGGGGACTTGTGTTTTTCTTTGGTAAGTTGATGGATGTTTCTTTGAAAGGAGAAGCTGACTTGATTCTGATCGTGTTTGTGATCGTCTATTGGAAATATGATCATCCTTCCATTAAAGCCAGAGTTGGGATTGATATCGAGCGACTCATCGGTTCCTGGGTCGAAACATGGTAAAGCTTTATCAGGTCATCGGAGCGAAATGTCACGACGAATGTTTGTTCTACAGAGGGTGTGTTTTCTCTTCACCTCCCACTGTGTGTGTGTGTGTGTGTGTGTGTGTGTGTGTGTGTGTGTGGGTGTATTGTATATGATACAGTATACATGATACAGTATACAAGACACATGCTGCACAACGCTCATTATCCACCATTATAGCACTCAGTGTCCTTTAATAAGGCCGCTTAAAAAACATTATACACAACACAGGCTGTATATCGCACAACATTCACACACACACAAGCACACAACATTTCCTCTGATGTTTCCGCATTAAACCATAACAATTACCCACCTAAGAATTTGCATAATTTTAATTACCTGTCTCGAAGGAGAGGTGAATCTCCAGGTGATTCATTCTCAACTCGTTAAACTTAATAACACAACCGTTTAAGATGGTTGGGTTATTAAGTTTAACGACTAGCAACTATACGAAGTAATTAACACACCAGCATGTTACCAATCTAGGATACACGAATCCCCTAACAAAGGATTTCAATGCATTATAAATATCTCTTTGTGTGGCTGGCATCATCGTGCACAAGACGACGAATCGAACACTAGACTCGTCAGTTCATTGATGCTCCATGCTACACGGCCCAGTGGCTAGTCTTATATGGTGTCTGTGGCTGAGTTGGTTAAGATGTCAAAGTTTGACTCTCTCTCTCTCTCTCTCTCTCTCTCGCTCTCTCTCTCTCTCTCTCTCTCTCTCTCTCTCGGTAGTTGGTGGACTTCTGGGTTCGAATCTGGTAATTATATTCGGTTGAAACTGCTTTCTTTTCTCCTCAAAACTGAAGTTGGGTGTTTGATCAATCACTGCTGCTTCCATTGGCTTCCTTTTGAACGGATCTCCCATTTCCTGAATTTTCTCGGTTTTTCCCAGTTTATTGATCGGTCGGAACACTTCACATTCAGCTTCGTAAACGATCAGTCAGACAACGTAGAAGAGAGCTTCGCCGGTGTGGAGTTAAGTTAGTGTATCAGCTTAGGTGTAGGGAAATAAATTTCTGCTTAATGATGTATTTTTACAGAAGCAGAAGAAACAAAGTCCAGATGTGATCCTAGCTCAGCAGCCCAGAGTTGTCTGAAGATGCTTACAGCCTCCCACGGACGTCCCCAGCCATCCACAACACCTGCAGCTGCCCAAGGACACCCCCAGCCATCCACAACACCTGCAGCTGCCCAAGGACGTTCCCAGCCATCCACAACACCTGCAGCTGCCCAAGGACGCCCCCAGCCATCTACAACACCTGCAGCTGCCCAAGGACGCCCCCAGCCATCCACAACACTTGCAGCTGCCCAAGGACGTCCCCAGACATCCACAACACCTGCAGCTGCCCAAGAACGCCCCCATCCATCCACAACACCTGCAGCTGCCCAAGGACGCCCCATCCATCCACAGCACCTGCAGCTGCCCAAGGACGTCTCCAGCCATCCACAATACCTGCAGTTGCCCAAGGACGCCCTCAGCCATCCACAACACCTGCAGCTGCCCAAGGACGCCCCCAGCCATCCACAACACCTGCAGCTGCCCAAGGACGCCCCAAGCCATCCACAACACTTACAGCTGCCCAAGGACGTCCCCAGCCATCCACAACACCTGCAGCTGCCCAAGGACGCCCCCAGCCATCCACAACACTTGCAGCTGCCCAAGGACGCCCCCAGCCATCCACAACACCTGCAGCTGTCCAAGGACGCCCCCAGCCATCCACAACACCTGCAGCTGCCCAAGGACGTCCCCAGCCATCCACAACGCCTGCAGCTGCCCAAGGACGCCCCCAGCCATCCACAACACCTGCAGCTGCCCAAGGACGTCCCCAGCCATCCACAACACCTGCAGCTGCCTAAGGACGCCCTCAGCCATCCACAAGCACCTGCAGCTGCCCAAGGACGCCCCCAGCCATCCACAACACCTGCAGCTGCCCAAGGACGTCCCCAGCCATCCACAACACCTGCAGCTGCCTAAGGACGCCCTCAGCCATCCACAACACCTGCAGCTGCCCAAGGACGTCCCCAGCCATCCACAACACCTGCAGCTGCCCAAGGACGTCCCCAGCCATCCACAACACCTGCAGCTGCCCAAGGACGTCCCCAGCCATCCACAACACCTGCAGCTGCCCAAGGACGTCCCCAGCCATCCACAACACCTGCAGCTGCCCAAGGACGCCTACAACCGCCCGACGCCGCATTATAAGCTTATTATATTCTTCATCATTGTAGAAATGTACATAATTTGTTACGTTTGTTCCTGTTGGTGGTGATGTGTTGGTGGTGATGTGTTGGTGGTGATGTGTTGGTGGTGATGTGTTGGTGGTGATGTGTTGGTGGTGATGTGTTGGTGGTGATGTGTTGGTGGTGATGTGTTGGTGGTGATGTGTTGGTGGTGATGTGAGGTGGTGATGTGTTGATGGGGATGTGTTGGTGGTGTATGTGTTGGTGGTGATGTTGGTTGGTGGTGATGTGTTGGTGGTGATGTGTTGGTGGTGATGTGTTAGGTGGTGATGTGTTAGTGGTGATGTGTTGGTGGTGATGTGTTGGTGGTGATGTGTTGAGGAGGTGATGTGTTGGTGGTGATGTGTTGGTGGTGATGTGTTGGTGGTGATGTGTTGGTGGTGATGTGTTGGTGGGGATGTGTTGGTGGTGATGTGTTGGTGGGGATGTGTTGGTGGTGATGTGTTGGTGGTGATGTGTTGGTGGTGATGTGTTGGTGGTGATGTGTTGGTGGTGATGTGTTGGTGGTGATGTGTTGGTGGTGATGTGTTGGTGGTGATGTGTTGGTGGTGATGTGTTGGTGGTGATGTGTTGGTGGTGATGTGTTGGTGGTGATGTGTTGGTGGGGATGTGTTGGTGGTGATGTGTTGGTGGGGATGTGTTGGTGGTGATGTGTTGGTGGTGATGTGTTGGTGGTGATGTGTTGGTGGTGATGTGTTGGTGGTGATGTGTTGGTGGTGATGTGTTGGTGGTGATGTGTTGGTGGTGATGTGTTGGTGGTGGTGTGTTGGTGGTGATGTGTTGGTGGTGATGTGTTGGTGGTGATGTGTTGTGGTGATGTGTTGGTGGTGATGTGTTGGTGGTGATGTGTTGGTGGTGATGTGTTGGTGGTGATGTATTGGTGGTGATGTGTTGGTGGTGATGTATTGGTGGTGATGTGTTGGTGGTGGTGTGTTGGTGGTGATGTGTTGGTGGTGATGTGTTGGTGGTGATGTATTGGTGGTGATGTGTTGGTGGTGGTGTGTTGGTGGTGGTGTGTTGGTGGTGATGTGTTGGTGGTGATGTATTGTTGGTGATGTGTTGGTGGTGGTGTGTTGGTGGTGATGTGTTGGTGGTGATGTGTTGGTGGTGATGTGTTGGTGGTGATGTGTTGGTGGTGATGTGTTGGTGGTGATGTGTTGGTGGTGATGTGTTGGTGGTGATGTGTTGGTGGTGATGTGTTGGTGGTGATGTGTTGGTGGTGATGTGTTGGTGGTGGTGTGTTGGTGGTGGTGTGTTGGTGGTGATGTGTTGGTGGTGATGGGTTGGTGGTGATGTGTTGGTGGTGATGTGTTGGTGGTGATGTGTTGGTGGTGATGTGTTGGTGGTGGTGTGTTGGTGGTGGTGTGTTGGTGGTGATGTGTTGGTGGTGATGGGTTGGTGGTGATGGGTTGGTGGTGATGTGTTGGTGGTGATGTGTTGGTGGTGATGGGTTGATGTGTAAATAATACGAATGTTGGCCTTAGGTGAAGAAATCAGCAGAGGTGTGACCCCCCAGCCACACCAACACAGAACGAGGGGATCAGCAGAGGTGTGACCCCCCCCCAGCCACACCAGCCTCGCCTCCGAGAGGCATTAATCACAGCTGGTATCCTGTGAAGCAAGAATTGTTGGTGATGACTTCATCAACAATGTTCTCCATCACACTCCGTCATCCCTCCAGCCCCAGACAACACCACCTTGCCTACCACCACTTCCACCACCACCACTACTACCACCAACCACAACTACAACCAACATTAACCCCTCCCCCCCATCATTACTACCACCTTAACCACACCACCATAACCACACCAAAGCCACATAATATAGATAAAAACAGATATTTATCTGTTTCCTCTCTCTTACACCTCATTTCTTCGTCATTCTCCCTCCTACCTCCTCCTCTTCCTTCCTTCCTTCTACTCCTTTCCTACCTCCTCCTTCCTACATTCTATTTCTCCCTCCTATGATACTTTTCTCTTCTCACCGAATCCCAATACGGAAACAGGGAAAAAGTAAATATGTCGAGATATATTTCCGGGTCACGTACCCAGCGGCGTCTTTTCTCCACCCAGTTTGAGATATCTGCCAGACAGGTTCAGATATCTCCAGAAACTGTCAGACAGCCTTAGATATCTCCAAGAGCTGCCAGACATCCTCAGATATCTCTAAGAACTGTCTGAAAGCCTCAAATATCTCCAAGAGCTGCCTGACAGATATCTCCAAGAACTGTCAGACAGCCTCAAATATCTCCAAGAACTGTCTGACAGCCTCAGATATCTCCAAGAACTGTCTGACAGCCTCAGATATCTCCAAGAACTGTCAGACAGCCTCAAATATCTCCAAGAACTGTCTGACAGCCTCAGATATCTCCAAGAACTGTCAGACAGCCTCAAATAACTCCAAGAACTGTCTAACAGCCTTATATGTCTCCAAGAACCTTCTGACAGCCTCAGATATCTCCAAGAACTGTCTGACAGCCTCACATATCTCCAGGAGTTCTCGGATTGATTCATGACGATGGCGTAGAGAGGGGAGGAAGGAACTCAGGGAAGGAGAAAATAAAGATTGACGAGAGATGAAGATGGCAGGGAAAAGGGGAAGGGTTACGGAAGACTAAAAATAAAAGTTATCAGTATTTGTGGGAAGGTAAGGAAGAGGAGGATGGGGAGAGAAGGGCGACCATCCTTCTACAACTGTCTAGGTCAACCAGTGTGAGATATGTGGAACCAGTCTATCAACAGCCTGTGTAGGGCCAGTCTATCAGCAGCCTGTGTAGAGGCAATCTATCAACAGCCTGTGTAGAGTCAGTCTATCAGCAGCCTGTGCAGAGGCAGTCTATCAGTAGCCTGTGTAGAGCCAGTCTATCAGCAGCCTGTGCAGAGGCAATCTATCAGCAGCCTGTGTAGAGGCAGTCTATCAGTAGCCTGTGTAGGGCCAGCCTATCAGTAGGCTGTGTAGGGCCTGTCTGCCAGTAGCCTGTGTAGAGGCAGTCTATCAACAGCCTGTGTAGAGGCAGTCTATCAGCACCCTGTGTAGAGGCAATCTATCAGCAGCCTGTGTAGAGGCAGTCTATCAGTAGCCTGTGTAGGGCCAGCCTATCAGTAGGCTGTGTAGGGCCAGTCTGTCAATAGCCTGTGTTGAGGCAGTCTACCAGCAGCCTGTGTAGAGGCAGTCTATCAGCACCCTGTGTAGAGCCAGTCAATCAGCAGCGTGTGTAGAGGCAGTATGTCAGCAGCCTATGTAGAGGCAATCTATCAGTAACCTATGTAGGGTCAGCCTATCAGTAGCCTGTGTATGGCCAGTCTATCAGTAGCCTGTGTAGAGCCAGTCTATCAGCAGCCTGCGAAGAGGCAATCTATCAGCAGCCTGTGTAGAGGCAGTCTATCAGTAGCCTATCAGTAGGCTGTGTAGGGCCAGTCTGCCAGTAGCCTGTGTAGAGGCAGTCTATCAGCAGCCTGTGTAGAGGCAGTCTATCAGCACCCTGTGTAGAGGCAATCTATCAGCAGCCTGTGTAGAGGCAGTCTATCAGTAGCCTGTGTAGGGCCAGCCTATCAGTAGGCTGTGTAAGGCCAGTCTGTCAGTAGCCTGTGTTGAGGCAGTCTACCAACAGCCTGTGTAGAGGCAGTCTATCAGCACCCTGTGTAGAGCCAGTCAATCAGCAGCGTGTGTAGAGGCAGTCTGTCAGCAGCCTGTGTAGAGGCAGTCTATCAGTAACCTGTGTAGGGCCAGCCTATCAGTAGCCTGTGTATGGCCAGTCTATCAGTAGCCTGTGTAGAGTCAGTCTATCAGCAGCCTGTGTAAAAGCAGTCTATCAGTAGCTTGTGTAGGGCCAGTCTATCAGCAGTCTGTGTAGAGGCAGCTTATCAGCAGCCTGTGTAGAGCCAGTCTATCAGCAACCTGTGTAGGGCCAGTCTATCAGCAGCCTGTGTAGAGCCAGTCTATCAGCAACCTGTGTAGGGCTAGTCTATCAGCAGCCTCTGTACAGCGAGGCAACCATTATCCATTGTTCCGATATAATGAGTTTCATTATCCATTAAGGTCACCTCATGAACAGGTTCGTCAGCGCTCACTATCCTGATATCGCTCTCAGTTTGGGAATTCTCTTGGTCAACAGGATTTCGGAGAATGTTGCTAAAGTTGCTGGCTATGGTCACCCCATGGCCTCCAGTGGTCTCCTGAGAGTGTGATTGTCTTACTGGCGTTGTATTAAGAGAAAAACAAGGGAGAATCTATGCTCCAGACGTTGACTCTGACATCCTGGTTGTGAAATGTGCCTCAGCAATGACTGCAGAGAATCATGTGGCGAATCTTGGAAGCAGGAATAAAGGTTTAACTCATGTGGGCCATTCAGTGCAAGGAGTAGTGAAGGCTTCATCCTCCGTCAGTGGATCGTTAGACAGACGCGCTACTCTGGCAAACAGTTAGGCTGAGGGGAAAAATCTGCAGAGATAAAATATCGCTGTCATCCTGAGTAGCATTTTCATGGATGGTCTGTTTGTCTCTCCTGCCCCGTCTCGTCGTCGAGTTCTCGATAACGTGGATAACTATTTGTGGTGAGTCAGTTCTAACCTGACTGGACCTGCCGCTTCAGAAAATCCTATAATATAGGAGAGAAGCTGACGGCCTTATGCAGGATATAAATATTCTTAAGACATCGTGCTTGTTCAACTGTTGCACCATGCAAGGGCCAGGTCAACAGCTGTCCCATTGTGGATGTGCCCTTCTTACGGGTCATTCTCTGAATAAGACACTCGTCAAGGGATTTTTCACTTACCTCCAGGGTCAGTGATCGGGGAGTCAGCAGTCAGTGAGCCAACAAGAAACAGCAGAAGGCAGTGAAGCACACTGTACAGTGACCAGAATGTTGCCTTTGAGAAGACACTGTAGTCACTGTGATAAACTTCAACCCTGAGACAGTGATAAATAGCGACGGTGTTGAGAGACACTGCAACCCTAATGCAGTGATGACCAGTTGCCTAGTTTCACGAGAAACTGTGACAGTGATACAGTGGAAAATGTCGAGAGTGACTGCAACAGTGATAACTGAGGTATAGTGCATCAACACACTATCTGGATAAAAAACAGAACTGCTGTTGTTGGCCCAAAATTACGAGTAATTGCTTTGAAGAATGTAATCTGTGTTCTCTCTCTCTCTCTCTCTCTCTCTCTCTCTCTCTCTCTCTCTCTCTCTCTCTCTCTCTCTCTCTCTCTCTCTCTCTCTCTCTCTCTCTCTCTCCCTTTCTCTGTTTACTTAATAAAGCTGTCAGTGTGTTTCTAACCTGAGCCAGTCATCCCTCCAATACACAAAAACTAAGGATGGTGATTACAGGATGGTGGTTACAGAGCGGTGGTTACAGGATGGTTACAGGATGGTGGTTACAGGGCGGTGGTTACAAGATGGCTACAGGATGGTGGTTACAGGGTGGTGGTTACAGGATGGCAATTCGCAACAATACAAAATAGTTGCATTCACTGGCCCAGTTGCATTCACTGGCCCAGTTGCATTCACTGGCCCAGTTGCATTCACTGGCCCAGTTGCATTCACTGGCCCAGTTGCATTCACTGGCCCAGTTGCATTCACTGGCCCAGTTGCATTCACTGTCCCAGTTGCATTCACTGGCCCAGTTGCATTCACTGACCCAGTTGCATTCACTGGCCCAGTTGCATTCACTGACCCAGTTGCATTCACTGGCCCAATTGCATTCACTGACCCAGTTGCATTCACTGGCCCAGTTGCATTCACTAGCCCAGTTGCATTCACTGGCCCAGTTGCATTCACTGACCCAGTTGCATTCACTGGCCCAGTTGCATTCACTGACCCAGTTGCATTCACTGACCCAGTTGCCAGTTGCATTCACTGTCCCAGTTGCATTCCAGTTGCATTCACTGGTTGCCCAGTTGCATTCACTGGTTGCATTCACTGGCCCAATTGCATTCACTGACCCAGTTGTATTCACTGGCCCAGTTGCATTCACTGGCCCAGTTGCATTCACTGGCCCAGTTGCATTCACTGACCCAGTTGCATTCACTGGCCCAGTTGCATTCACTGACCCAGTTGCATTCACTGACCCAGTTGCATTCACTGGCCCAGTTGCATTCACTGGCCCAGTTGCATTCACTGGCCCAGTTGCATTCACTGGCCCAGTTGCATTCACTGGTAGAGTTAAGACAATAACTGCAAGTTTGTATAATTAATACTATCTTATTTTAAAAATTTAGTTATAAAATATTTCGTAGTCGGAATGAAGGGAAAAGATATATTTAAGCGAGAGAGGAAATGGAGAGAGAGAGTTGGGTGGGAGGGGGAACAGAAAAGCTAGGTAAAGAGGGAAGAGACGGGGGAAAATAAAGCGAGGTACACGAGAGGAATGTAGGGAAAATGATAGAGAGAATTGATAAGAGAGATGAAGAGAGAGAGAGAGAGAGAGGAGAGAGAGAAAAAGTAAAGAGAGATAGAAGGGAAAGATGGAGAGAGGGAAAAGGCAAGGAAAGAGAGAGAAAGAGAGGGAAGAAAAGAAAAGGGGAGAAAAGAAAAATGGGTTAGAAAAAGGAGTAGGCAGAGAGGGAGCAAAGAGCAAAAAGAAAGAGAGATACGTAAAAGAGAGAGATAGAGAGAAAAAAGAGAATACATAGATGGAAGGGGAAGACAAAGTATGTTATTCTTGTCGGCAGAATATTACAATATTCCATTCCCCCCCACCCCCCCTTCCTTTTCCCTATCCTACGTTCCACAAAAAAACAATGCTCTCTCGGGGGCAACACGCCGCGTTCTAACACAAGCTAAAAAAAAACATTGGAAAAGAAAAAACAAACAACTGATGTTCAATCGTCCAGAAATAAACCAGGTTAACCTCGCATCACCCCGATACCTCAACAACCACGATACATGTGTGAATGTTTGTATGTGTGGTTGCAGGGTTGTGGTAGGATTTGTTGAAGAGTTGTGGTTTTACTTGTTGCAGGTGAAGACTGTTAGGTGACTGATTTTTCGCCCTGCAATAGCTTTCATGGTATTAATTAGGTGCTACAAGTATTGGTATAGAGTGGGATAATCTATTCAGTACACGTATAAATTACTACGAGTAAGGAAGTATTTACATGGTACCAGGAGAATACTTACATGACAAGGAAGAATTTATACTGCTCAGGGAGCACTGAAGCGATGCAAAGAATATTTATACAAGACAGAAAGGATTTACAAGGCATCGGTAGCATTTGCACGAAAGAGGGAACATTTTATTTAACATTCTAATTAATGGGCACTAACAGCACTAACAAGTTCCAATATTCATCACTTCCTACAGGTTCAGGGCTTCCCTGCGAATACACTTACACACACATATTAGTGCAGGACACAGAAAGAGGCGGAGGAATACACAGAGAAAGATCAAAGTCAGTAGGATTCCAAACCACGTCAGAAGAGTACGGAAAGGTTCCCCAAGTGAAGCTCCAGACCACTCGGCCACAGGCTGCCTAGCTTTCGAGGCATCTGCCAGACTTTCCTGATGTGATTTCGAATTCTGCTGACTGCGATCTTTCTCTGTATATATATATATATATATATATATATATATATATATATATATATATATATATATATATATATATATATATATACATATATATATATATATATATATATATATATATATATATATATATATATATATATATATATATATATATATATATATATACTATATATATATATAGATATATATATATATATATATTATATATATATACATATATATATATATATATATATACTATATATATATATATATATATATATATATATATACTTTATATATATATATATATATATATATATATATATATATATATATATATACATATACTATATATATGTATATATATATATATATACATATACATATATATATATATATATATATATATATATATATATATATATATATATATATACTATATATATATATGTATATATATATAGACATATACTATATATATATATGTATATATATATATATACATATACTATATATATATATACATATACTATATATATGTATATATATATATATATACATATACATATATATATATATATATATATATACTATATATATATATATATATATATATATATATATATATATATATATATATATATATATATATATATATATATATATATATATATATATATATATATATATGCACTAAGATCACAGTAAGTTTAAGTTTAATATGTTTATTATGCACCCCATACCCATCCTGTGGGCGGTAGTCAAAAGATTACAGAGGTACATAATGGGTCCAGGGACTGGGCCTCAAAGTTTTGATAGCTGAGCAAGTTACAGAGGTAATGAATTAACAATTTACAAAGGTAATGAACTCACAATTTACAAAGGTAATGAACTCCAGGTAGGTCTAGTCACAATCATGACAAGTTACAAAGGTATTTACAGATTACAGAGGTACACAATGGGTCCAGGGACCGGGCTCCAAAGTTTTGATGGCTGAACTAAGTACAAGGTAATGAACTCACAAGTTACAAAGGTAATGAACTCACAAGTTACAAAGGTAATGAATACTGTAAGAATGGTTACTTACGTTTATACATGGCTGCAGTTATGAACAAATTTTAGAGTAATGAGCAATTCACACTTCCACACCCGGTCACAACTGTAGTGAGTTATTGGTGCAAATGTTGATTGCTGAGTCTCTCTCTCTCTCTCACACACACACACACATACAAATTCATACACACACACACATAAACACACACACACACACACACACACACACACACACACACACACACACACACACACACACACACACACACACACACTCAAACTCTCACACACACGCACACACACTCATATACACACACACACTCATACACACACACACATCCTT
The DNA here is from genome assembly GCF_038502225.1 of Cherax quadricarinatus. Taxonomy (NCBI): domain Eukaryota; kingdom Metazoa; phylum Arthropoda; class Malacostraca; order Decapoda; family Parastacidae; genus Cherax; species Cherax quadricarinatus. Next base: position 34,677,128 of record NC_091310.1, on the reverse strand, counting down.
ACTCACACACACACACACACACACACACACACACACACACACACACACACACACACACACACACACTCACACTCTCATACACATTACACACAAAAACACACACACACACACACACACACACACACACACACACACACACATGCACATATGTGGTAATGCTTTATTTACAGCTAGCAAAGTCAGGGTATTTCTCCAGAATGGTCTGTAAAGATCACAGTAAACAGGTGATTTCAGAATATGCAAAACAACCACTCTGAAAGAATAGAGAAATTCCAAGAGCTTTCGTGACTACTCACATTATCAAGTGAGTAGTCATGAAAGGCGAAAGCTAACAGATTTGGTGTATTCTTAGTATTGTTTACATATATATATATATATATATATATATATATATATATATATATATATATATATATATATATATATATATATATATATATATATATATATATATATATATATATATATATATATATATATATATATATATATATATATATATATATATATATATATATATATATATATATATATATATATATATATATATATATATATATATATATATATATGTTATATATATATATATATATATATATATATATATATATATATATATATATATATATATATATATATATATATATATATGCAAAACATCCACTGTGAAAGAGTAGTGAAATTCCAAGCGTATCGTGACTACTCATTGTCAAGGAACTATGAAAGTAATACATCAAAGGAAGGCAATTAAAGGGCTTAGACCACACCACATAGTCAACTCCCACAACAAAGAAACACCTGACGCGAGACAATACCGGACTCATAAGAAAAGAGGAACACTGCAGTAGGTCCGCTGGTCCAACTAGA
>NC_091310.1:34658761-34668761 GCF_038502225.1 Cherax quadricarinatus | reverse complement strand
CTACCTCCGTGGAGTAGGTTCAGCAATACTGTGTGGTAGTAGGTTGGCAGACAGCAACCGCCCTTGGGAGTACTACCGTCCTGTGGTAGTGGACAAGGTTAGTGAGCAGCACTACGCCCAGGAGATACTACAGTCCTGTGATAGTCCAGGTGGTAGACAAGCAACCACCCAGGGAGGTACTACGTCCTGCAAGCCCAGGAGGTGAAGTGTTTAAAACAGAAACCTGTAATTGTTTTACATGATGGTAGGATTGCTGGTGTCTTTTTCTGTTTCATAAACATGCAAGATTTCAGGTACGTCTTGCTACTTCTACTTACACTTAGGTCACACTACACATACATATATGTGTGTATATATAAATATATATATATATATATATATATATATATATATATATATATATATATATATATATATATATATATATATATATATATATACTACATACATACATATATACACCCTTCAGGGTTTTCTTCTATTTTCTTACTAGTTCTTGTTCTTGTTTATTTCCTGTTACGTCAATGGGGAAGTGAAACAAATTTCTTCGTCATAAATCAATGCGTGTCTTAAGAAGCGACTAAAGTGCCGGGAGCAAGGGGCTAGTAACACCTTCTTCTGTATACCTTACTAAAATTACAAACAAAAACTTAAGTCATTTTCAGTTTTTTTTAGATCACCTAATTAGGAGGGATGCGGCCTTTTTGTTGAAAAAATTAATAATAATAATAATAATAATAATAATAATAATAATAATAATAATAATAATAATAATAATAATGATAATAATGATAATAATAATAATAATAATAATAATAATAATAATAATAATAATAATAATAATAATAATAATAGTTTACGTATTCTTGAAAGTTTGTTCTTTCAAGAAATTCACAAACGCTAGCACTCCAATCTATGTATTCATCCACTGTGTGGACGAAACGTAGTCAATAAAGGATCGCATTATACTGTATCTGTGTCAACTTTTCTATATAGTTGCACCTTCGATGAAACGGAAATTATAAAAAGTAAAGAGTCACAGTATCGTTATTGGAACTGTACACAAATAACCGCACACAGGAGGCTGGAACATAAGACGACGTTTCGGTCTGACTTAGGCCATTAACTAGTCGCACGTGAGAGCGGAAGTGTGACAGGTTAAGGGACCAAGTCGGACCGAAATGTCGTCATAAGTTTCATTCTCTCATGTGCGGGATTAGTTTAAAGTATATAGGCTGACAATCTTGTGGGAACGGCTTTCATGGGGGCCATTGGAATGGAAGGAGGCCTTAAGTTGTGTCATTTTATGTGAGGGAATCCTGTTTTCTCCTCGATTAAGCAATTTTGTGAAGGAGAGTGCTAGAGGGATGGAGAAATGAGAGACAGTAATGGGATGAGTAAGAGGGAAGGTGTGTGAGAGAGGAATGGGGTATGAGGGAAGGGGAGAGAAAGGAATGAGGGAGAGAGAGAGAGAGAGAGAAAGAGAGAGAGAGAGAGAGAGAGAGAGAGAGAGAGAGAGAGAGAGAGCGAGAGAGAGAGAGAGAGAGAGAGAGAGAGAGAGAGAGAGAGAGAGAGAGAGAGAGAGAGAGAGAGAGAGAGAGAGAGAGAGAGAGAGAGAGAGAGAGAGAGAGAGAGAGAGAGAGAGAGAGAGAGAGAGAGAGAGAGAGAGAGAGAGAGAGAGAGAGAGAGAGAGAGAGAGAGAGAGAGAGAGAGCTCATCTAAGCTACATCAATCACCAGCAAAGAGCTATATCAGCTTGGGGAAACCGATGACAAGTAACATTTGCACCTGAGAAAACACAAATGATGATGATCTCTAGGCACCATCATGGTAATGCCGAAGCTGAGTAGTAAGCATGAATAGGAGAATGTTGACACCTGGGGAAGAAGTTGATATCCTTGGGGTCAAATCTGACTCCAAACTGACCATGAAGAATCATGAACATCAAAATGGTATACAATACCGACAGGTTGTTAGGTAAGACACATATGCAACAGTTAGGCAACTTTATTCCGAAACGTTTCGCCAACACAGTAGGCTTCTTCAGTCGAATACAGAAAGTAGGCAGGAACAGTAGAGATGTGAAGACGATGTAATCAGTCCATCACCCTTGAAGTCGTAGAATTTGAGGTTGTCAGTCCCTCAGCCTGGAGAAATTCAGTTCCATAGTCAGGAACTATCTGAAGATCAAGCGACAGTGCGGAGACTTAAATACTGTCGGAAGGAGAGGTGCATATGTGTCTTACCTAACAACCTGTCGGTATTGTATACCATTTTGATGTTCATCTTGTCAGACACTGCAACACGTGGCATCTTGGTACAGAAAACACCTTGGACAAGCTTTTCAAGTGAGAAGGGTTGGATCTGAGAGGGACATGAACTCTCAGTGGCTACATTCTCACTACTACTACTACTACTACTCTGCACCTCTCCTTCCGACAGTATTTAGTCTGCATGCTGATCTTCATATATATGCATTGTATATGTATGTATGTATATATATACATATATATATATATATATATATATATATATATATATATATATATATATATATATATATATATATATATATATACTATATATATATATATATATATATATATATATATATATATATATATATATATATATATATATATATATATATATATATATATATATATATATATATATATACATATTCATATTTCATTATTTAAACACTAAACAGTAGGTATAAAACTAATTAGTCTGCTTCAGGGTATGTAATTTCACTAAGCGCTTTATTAAGTGCGTCCTGTGCAAATAGTCTCATTAAGCAAAGCATTACATTTTTTCTAAGAAGGATATTTTCCTGCGTTGATGGACAGGGAGCGACTGCAAGTGAAGGAAGAATGAACGAAGTAATGGATTAGTGAATGGTAAGATGGTATAATGAACTTACTGCATTTTGAAAGAATGAAGAATGAAGAATGAATGTAGATATGAATAACTAAAGACCTCCAAGAGGGTTATCCTTCCCTTGACAATATCAAAACCAGCTATAGCTAATTTTACCTTAAATTTTCACGAACTGATGAGTACTTAATACTATGGTGATGGTAAGTGCCTCAGTCTGTATTGATAGCGCCAATTTCTGCGGTGATTGTGTTTACTTCTGACAGATTCCTCTGTTTATTCTCATCAGTGAAGATAACAATATAATACTATAAACCATTTTATACATACAACTACCCATTTCTGGCGAGTATTTTGAAACCCTACTTTTTAAATGACTTGTGAATACATACATACATACATATATATAAATATATATATATATATATATATATATATATATATATATATATATATATATATATATATATATATACATATAAATCATATGGAGGTACCACCTATAGAACTTTACCGAGGACCCTCATCTTCAGAGAAGGCAGTCAACGTACCTCAGGGAAACTCAAGGTTCTCCCCGGAGCTATTTGAATATTTTCTTCTAACTCCCTCCCCCCTATATTTTTATGGTACATGCTAACTTTATTAATAGACAAAATACATTGACAGAAAACACAAACTTGAATACATTGGTGCAATATATCAAAGGTTATGAATCTCCTCCAGCTCCTCCGAAGCCTGACGCGAGCCCAGTATACAGCATGCATTTCCCCCCTGGATGGCCACGCTGAGGCGCTGGAACATGAAAGTGGCTGCTCTCTCTCTCTCTCACTGTATATATATATATATATATATATATATATATATATATATATATATATATATATATATATATATATATATATATATATATATATATATATATATATATATATATATATATATATATATATATACACACACACACACACACACGTTTATTGAGATGGCTGGCTAAACCTTAAATTTACATTGGTACTAATTTCAAAACCAAACATATCTTTCAATAAAGTTATCTCTAATATCTCTAATAAATTTGAACATGCTTTTATGATTTTTCAATAAATATATATAGACGATATGATTTGGTGAATTATTTTCCATTTTTTTTTTGCGGAGAAATGATAAAGGTGAATGCAAATTGTACCTAATTTTGCAAACCAATTCCGTGTCAATTAGGGTATGAGGGGCATTATTTGTGCTCACTCGAGAGTTGTTTATAAATTCCCATAACAAGACGCCGTTTTGACCTTCACTTTCTCCCGGGCGCCTTCATAACATGGATTTAGAGCCGCCGAGTGACAACCCACCTCCATTCCTACACAATTATTGCATTGGTTTGTATCCCTCCTTCTCGTCGTCCCTCCCACATGTCGTTCCGGCTGCAGCACTCCAGCGGGCCACGCACATCGCTAATTACGCCTTTATTACATTCCGTACAGCTGCTGCAGCAGCAGCTGCCGCTGCTGATGGCAACTCGCGCTGCTTCCCAAACTGTTACTGCTCTCCACTGTGTTGACATCCCGCAGATTAATTGCGAGTTATATCGCGGCGTTTATTACAGACGTTTGTAGACCAGGAATGTTTTCAGACAACGTGGACATATATTTATTTTTTTATATGGGGGTTCCAACAGTAATTGGTCTGCTTATCTGTCTCTCTCTGGTTCTGTCTGTCTGTCTACCTCTCTGTCTCTCTGTCTGTCTGTCTATCTCTCTCTCTCTCTCTGTCTCTCTCACACACACACACATTTCTTATAACTTCCTGATACAGTGCTACAAAGGAACGTTTCACTTGTAATAAACACGTCTCTACCTGCGTCAAGTACAAGTCTTCTTCTTACTCAGAGGCTTCAATAACAGCGGCTTCCAGGAAACCCCCATCTCTCTCTCGAGGGCTGTCAACTGCAAACTATACGATACGTTTAATAAAATTTTACGTTTACACTGAATGAAATCCTCTCGTTCTCGATAAATGATCCACGAACTGCTTAAAATATCCTAGTTCTCGTTAGCTAATCCGGATGAGGTGTGAGGAACCCCGCACCTCGTTCTCGTTAGCTAATCTGGATTTGCTGCTAAGAGCTGAGGTTAATTAAATAATTAACCATATATTTCTGGAGAGAAGGTAATGGAAGTTGGGACTGATTTTTTCTTTAGTTTACTTTCGTATTTTCTTTTAGTGTCCCAGTTACTTATATTTTTCAGAGGCCTATCAGCTCATGCTCCTCAGGACCTTCTTACCATAGGCCTACAAACACTTCCGCTCTCAAATATCTGAATTATCGCAACATATCAATTGCCCGAAGTCGTTAGGCAATTATGGGGCTGCTACTGTAAGCAGTGGCCGACCTTCATTTTTTGGGGCCCTGAAGCTTGAACATTTATGGGGCCCCCTTCGCAACCCTTTCTCATACAGTAAACCCATTTTTTTAAGCAAAGCGGACTAAAGTGGCTTCTGGGGCCCCTCCCGGATTAGGGGCCCGGAAGTTTAGGCTTCATTAGTTTCATAGTAGATCCACCCATGGCTGTATGTGTGTAGGAAATAATGACATAACATTATACTAATCATGCATGCATTACACATCTCTATGCTAATTACAACCATTAGCTCGCAGAGACGATAGAGTTGTGTGTCCAAGTAGATATGATAATGATAATGAGAGAGAGAGAGAGAGAGAGAGAGAGAGAGAGAGAGAGAGAGAGAGAGAGAGAGAGAGAGAGAGAGAGAGAGAGAGGGAGAGAGGGAGCCAGGACGCTTACAGCACTTTGCCGTATCTCGCATCTGGTTGACAGTAGGGGTTGCAAGATTCTGTACGAGGCACAAGTACGCTCACACCTTGAGTATGCTCCACTTTCTTGGTTTGCCTGCCCCCCCCCCTCATCTGCGACTGCTTGACAGAGTAGAGGACAGAGCAAGAAGTCTCATCTCTCGTCTGGACCCATCCTGGATAGATCTGTCATTTCAGCAGAGCCTTCAACAAAGGGGAAATATGGGTGGCCTTACTGGTATGTACAAGGCAAATATTGTCAAAGTGCCACACTTGGATCCACTTCGAGGACAGCGTGAAGCAAGCTTCTATACCACAAGACGGGCAGAAAGCAGTAACTTCAGTCTGGCTGTACCCTTCTCCAGAACATCACTTCATCTGAGATCATATATACCCAGGATGACTCGAGTATGGAACACATTCGTACAACATCATGATGTCAACGAGATAAAATCAGTTGATCAGATGAAAATGCTGGCCCACAGATGGCTCCAACTTCATCCTGTTCCCTACTTGTATGTTTCATAACAACAAAAATGCTTTTAAATAAGCTGATGTAGGTAACAGCTCTTATCTTGTCAATAAAGTTAGGAATCCTAAACCTAACCTTGTCAAACCCTGTGTTAAAAGAGAAAGAAAGAGAGAGAGAGAGAGAGAGAGAGAGAGAGAGAGAGAGAGAGAGAGAGAGTTATTGTAACATATATACATCAGAAGTGAGAGAGGTCATCTGCCATGGGTAAGAAAACAAAATACCATATTATATTATATTTTTGCAAAGAGAATCATTATGTTGCCATGGAGATGCTTCTTAAAGATGACCAGGTCTCAGAAGATGCTGGGAGGTCTGCAGTGATGAAGGACTTTATATAACAAATTACCTAAGACGATTACTGAGCAAGAGCATATATAATAATAATATTAATAATTTATTTGTATTATTATTATTAATAAACTTCTTCTTCTTCTTCTTCTTCTTCTTCTTCTTCTTATTATTATTATTATTATTATTATTATTATTATTATTATTATTATTATTATTACTATTTATTATCAACCAAATTAATTACAATATTTTTAAAATTAATAACAGAAAATTACATTATTATTGTTATTATCATTTGTAGTTAGTTGTTATTAATATACTTTGATGTTTCCTCTCCAGTATTTAACTAGGTATGAAAAATTTCACTCAGTTTCATTTTTTTCCACTCATTGTATTTTTCCACTCATTGTATTTTTCCACTCATTGTATTTTTCCACTCATTGTATTTTTCCACTCATTGTATTTTTCCACTCATTGTATTTTTCCACTCATTGTATTTTTCCACTCATTGTATTTTTCCACTCATTGTATTTTTCCACTCATTGTATTTTTTTTCACTCGTATTTTCAGAGGTAAGTGTGCTTGACCAGTGTAGAGGATCATTGACTGGAGGATAGAGTCAGCGGCCTCAACAGTGACAACTGGATTTTCTGTGGCTGTCCAATATTGATGTGGCTGACCAATAATGATGTGGCTGTCCATGAATGATGTGGCTGTCCATGAATGATGTGGCTGTCCATGAATGATGTGGCTGTCCATGAATGATGTGGCTGTCCATGAATGATGTGGCTGTCCATGAATGATGTGGCTGTCCATGAATGATGTGGCTGTCCATGAATGATGCTCCGGCTGTATGGTCCATGAATAATGTGTCCATGAATGGTACTGTCCATGAATGATGTTGGCTGTCCATGAACGATGTGGCTTCCATGAATGGATGGCTGTCCATGAATGATGTGGATCGTGTCCATGAATGATGTGGCTGTCCAGATGAATGCTGTCCATGAATGGATGGCTGTCCGAATGATGCTGTCCATGAAGATGTGGCTGCCATGAATGATCAATGAATGATGAATGATCGGCTGTCCATGAATGATGTGGCTGTCCACGCAACATGATGTCTGTCGCAGCATGATGTATCTGTCGCGGAATGATGTCTGTCGCAGCATGATGTGTTTGTCGTAGCATGATGTGTCTGTTGCAACATGATGTCTGTCGCAGCATGATGTCTGTCGCAGCATGATGTCTGTCGCAACATGATGTCTATCGTAGCAGATGTCTGTCGCAGCATGATGTCTGTCGCAGCATGATGTCTGTCGCAGCATGATGTCTGTCGCAGCATGATGTCTGTCGCAGCATGATGTCTGTCGCAGCATGATGTCTGTCGCAGCATGATGTCTGTCGCAGCATGATGTCTGTCGCAGCATGATGTCTATCGTAGCAGATGTCTGTCGCAACATGATGTCTGTCGGAGCATGATGTCTGTCGCAGCATGATGTCTGTCGGAGCATGATGTCTGTCGCAGCATGATGTCTGTCGCAGCATGATGTCTGTCGGAGCATGATGTCTGTCGCAACATGATGTCTGTCGGAGCATGATGTCTGTCGCAACATGATGTCTGTCGGAGCATGATGTCTGTCGCAGCATGATGTCTGTCGCAGCATCATGTCTGTCAGCATGATGTTTGTCGCAGCATCATGTCTGTCGGCTGATGTCTGTCGGGACATGATGTCTGTCGCAACATGATGTCTGTCGGAGCATGATGTCTGTCGCAGCATGGTGTCTGTCGCAGCATCATGTCTGTCGGGCAAGATGTCTGCCGCAGCATCATGTCTGTCGGAGCATGATGTCTGTCGGAGCATGATGTCTGTCGCAACATGATGTCTGTCGGAGCATGATGTCTGTCGCAGCATGATGTCTGTCGCAGCATCATGTCTGTCGGAGCATGATGTTTGTCGCAGCATCATGTCTGTCGGAGCATGATGTCTGTCGGAGCATGATGTCTGTCGCAACATGATGTCTGTCGGAGCATGATGTCTGTCGCAGCATGATGTCTGTCGCAGCATGATGTCTGTCGCAGCATGATGTCTGTCGCAGCATGATGTCTGTCGGAGCATGATGTCTGTCGCAGCATGATGTCTGTCGGAGCATGATGTCTGTCGCAGCATGATGTCTGTCGCAGCATGATGTCTGTCGGAGCATGATGTCTGTCGGAGCATGATGTCTGTCGCAGCATCATGTCTGTCGGAGCATGATGTCTGTCGCAGCATGATGTCTGTCGGAGCATGGTGTCTGTCGCAGCATGATGTTTGTCGCATCATGTCGTAGGACATGATGTCCGTCGCAGCATGATGTCTGTCAGCATGATGTCTTTCATGCATGATGTCTGTCGCATAATATCTGTCGGGGCATGATGTCTGTCGAGGATGTCTGTCGGGCAAGATGTCTGTCGGAGCATAATATCTGTCGGAGCATGATGTCTGTCAGGACATGATGCTGTCGCAGGATGTCTGTCGCATGATGTCTGTCGGAGCAGATGTCTGTCGGAGCATGATGTCCTGTCGGAGCATGATGTCTGTCGCAGCATGATGTCTGTCGCAAGCATGATGTTTCTATCGAGCGATGTCTGTCAGCATGATCGATGCAGCATATGTCTGTCGCAACATGATGTCTGTCGCACATGATGTCTGTCGGCATGATGTCGGCGCAGCATGATGTCTGTCGGCATGCAGCACATGATGTCTGTCGCAGCATGATGTCTGTCGGACATGATGTCGTGGATGATGTCTCGCGGCATGATGTCTGTCGCAGCATGATGTCTGTCGGAGCATGATGTCTGTCGGCAGCATGATGTCTGTCGCAGATGATGCTCGCAGCATCATGTCTGTCGGACTGATGTCTGTCGCAGCATCATGTCTGTAGATGATCTGTCGCAGCATGATGTCTGTCGCAGCATGATGCTGTCGCAGCATGATGTCGCATGATGTCTGTCGCAACATGATGTCTGTCGCAGCATGATGTCTGTCGCAGCATGATGTCTCGCATGATGTCTGCGCAGCATGATGTCTGTCGGCATGATGTCTGTCGCCAGATGTCTGTCCATGATGTCTGTCGCCATGATGTCTGTCGCAGTGATGTCTGTCGCAGCATGATGTCTGTCCAGCGCATGCGCGCATGATGTCTGTCGCACATGATGTCTGTCGCAGCATGATGTCTGTCGCGAGATGTCGCGCACATGATGTCTGTCGCACATGATGTCTGCGCAGCATGATGTCTGTCGGGCAACATGATGTCTGTCGCAGCATGATGCTGCGCACTGAGTCTGTCGCAGCATGATGTCTGTCGCACATGATGTCTGTCGGACATGATGTCTGTCGCACATGATGTCTGTCGCAGCGCTGTCCATCATGTCTGTCGGCATGATGTCGTCAGCATCGTCTGTCGGGCATGATGTCTGTCGCAGCATGATGCTGTCGCATGATGTCTGTCGC
>NC_091310.1:34638761-34651261 GCF_038502225.1 Cherax quadricarinatus | reverse complement strand
CGTCGCAGGGGGAGGGGAAATGGTTGGTGGGAGTCAGTTGATTAATTTGGAGTGTTGTGGCTGTCTACTTGACCCTAGGCCTAAGTGTAATAGGAAGGAACAATTAGCACCTTCGAAGCTGCTGAAGTTTAAAAACATTGTGATGTATTGAGACATGGGACGAAACAGTGAGATGGATTTCATATTTCACTGTTTTTTTTATATTAAAAGGGCAGCGCTAAACCGCTACGGGTTATACGGCGCTTGGGGAAAGGAAAGTAATCTGGTTTGATCAAAGGAGGTGGAGGGCAGCTCCAATTACCTGGAATGAGAACCCTTGATTAGCGTCTAGGCACCTCCATTGAAGGGTCCGCGATAGTAAAGAATAATTCGATACTGTACCAAAACACATATTAACACGTGAAGTGAATAATCAGGAAGTGATAACTACAATGTGTTATCACTGTTAGCAAGCAGAGAATGATGATCAGCAAGGACGTATCATGATAAGTAAAGGCCCATAGTGAAGAATAGTGGGTCCATTACTGCTCCTCATAAATGAAATTCTGTTTCGCCATTTACAGAGGGTATAAAACTAGCGGGGGCAAATGCTATAAAACTCTGGATGGGATGAAGAAGATCGAGATAGAGTATAGACTAGAGGGGAAAACAGAATTTACCAATGTCGAAAAATGACAAGTGTTTTGGTGGTAGATATAACAGAGAGCGTATCACCAGGGGTCACAATTCAGCAGAATAATGTTTCCAGCAAATGCGTGCCTAGTAAACCTATGATCAGCTGTCAGGGACCTTTTATCAAGCATAGAAAGAATCTAGACATTTCCCAGAGCTGAGAGAGGGTTGATCTACTATGAGAGGCTACTAGAACTGTATCTAATTGCCTTAGAGGAGAGTCTGAGGAGACATAATAACAACGTACAAACCACACCACGGGCGGGGACTGAACTCGTGCCCAATGATTTGCTTGCAATTGTGCCATTACGATTTCTTGAGTAACAACATACAGGATATCCATAGGACTTGATCTAGCAAAGAGCAAGAGAAGGAAACCAAGAGATAACTTAGATGAGAAAGTATTGATAACAAACACCATTCACAGTTTTAATGTTGGGTACGACTGGGTCCATGGACAGAAAACTAATACAGAGAGGTGGAATGCAATTAAGAGACTGAGTGGCCAGGAGCTGAAACTCAACCTCAACTACGTAAAAAACACGTAAACGCATCCACGTGGCTTGAGAGCGACGAGATAAACACATATAATATCCCCCCCCCAAAAAAAAAGTAAGGATTAAGGTCACCAAAGTATTATATTTCAAATCTATTTAGTTAGGATGATGGAGTCACATAGAGTACAAAAGAACGAAACATATTGGCACACTGCATTAAATGCAGTTCAAAACAGCTTTTGAGAGAGCTTCACATGAAAGACTAATCCTGAAAATTCCAAAATACTGCGAGCAGATATGATATCATATATATATGAAAAATAGTGTTCAGAGGGTAACCGACCTAATTTTATCTGAAAGGCTTGAGAGGTGAACTAAATACACGATCCTACATGAAGTTTATATCGAAATTGTGTGCAGACCAGACCTTAAAATCACAACTAAAAAAAAAAAAAAAGAGGAAATTCAGGCAGAAATCGATGATATAATTTTCTGTAATTAGAGTAATGAAAATATAATGAAATAGAATGCAAGTGTCTCTCCACTTTGTCTATTCATTGCCAGGATTGATGGAATCCGCGTCACTGGTGAAACATTTCACCAGTGGCGTTACCTGGTGTGGCACACGTGTCCGGCACATCAAACCCAACAGTGGCTACGACCATGGCTACGACCATGGCTACGACCATGGCTACGACCATGGCTACGACCATGGCTACGACCATGGCTACGACCATGGCTACGACCATGGCTACGACCATGGCTACGATTAGGCATCAAAAGCATATTATACAAGTGTTGTATGAAGAACTCTTGCATGCAGTTGTAATTATGAGTTATTATAGCAGTTGATGTAGTTATTAGCCACCATGACACTGGTTGAAGTTATCAGTTATGACACTGGTTGTAGTTTCCAGTTATCATGACACTGTATTTATCAGTTATGATAACTAAAATCATATTCTGTTTCAGCTGTATATGAGGATGTCAGTCCCATAGCCTGCACTAAGGGACTGACCACGTGAGGAACTGACTACCAGAGCCACTGACTACCAGAGCGGCTGACTACCAGAGCGACTGACTACCAGAGGAACTGATCACCAGAGGGACTGACTACCAGAGGAACTGATCACCAGAGGGACTGACTACCAGAGGAACTGATCACCAGAGCGACTGACTACCAGAGGGACTGACTACCAGAGGGACTGACTACCAGAGGGACCGACTACCAGAGGGACTGACTATCAGAGGGACTGACCATCAGAGGGACTGACTACCAGAGGAACTGATCACCAGAGGGACTGACTACCAGAGGAACTGATCACCAGAGGGACTGACTACCAGAGGAACTGATCACCAGAGGGACTGACTACCAGAGGGACTGACCAGCAGAGCGACTGACTACCAGAGGGACTGACTACCAGAGGGACTGACTACCAGAGGGACTGACTACCAGAGGGACTGACTACCAGAGGGACTGACCATCAGAGGGACTGACCACCAGAGCGACTGACTACCAGAGGGACGGACTACCAGAGGGACTGACTACCAGAGGGACTGACCATCAGAGGGACTGACCACCAGAGCGACTGACTACCAGAGGGACTGACTACCAGAGGGACTGACTACCAGAGGGACTGACCATCAGAGGGACTGACCACCAGAGCGACTGACTACCAGAGGGACTGACTACCAGAGGGACTGACTACCAGAGGGACTGACCATCAGAGGGACTGACCACCAGAGCGACTGACTACCAGAGGGAATGACCACCAGAGGGACTGACTACCAGAGGAACTGATCACCAGAGGGACTGACTGCCAGAGGGATTGACTACCAGAGGGACTGACTACCAGAGGAACTGATCACCAGAGGAAGTGACCACCAGAGGGACTGACCACCAGAGGTACTGACCACCAGAGGGACTGACCACCAGAGGGACTGACCACCAGAGGGACTAACCACCAGAAGAACTGACACCAGAGGGACCGACTACCAGAGGGACTGACAGCCAGAGGGACTGACCATAAAGAGGGACTTACACCAGAGGGACTGACCACCAGAGGGACTGACACCAGAGGGACTGACCACCAGAGGGACTGACACCAGAGGGACTGACCACCAGAGGGACTGACCATCAGAGGGACTGACACCAGAGGGACTGACACCAGAGGGACTGACCATCAGAGGGACTGACACCAGAGCGACTGACCACCAGAGGGACTGACCATCAGAGGGACTGACACCAGAGGGACTGGCCACCAGAGGGACTGATCATCAGAGGGACTGACACCAGAGGGACTGACCACCAGAGGGACTGACCACCAGAGGGACTGACAACCAGAGGGATTGACCATCAGAGGGATTGAGACCAGAGGGATTGACCACCAGAGGGACTGACCACCAGAGGGACTGACCACCAGAGGGACTGACCGCCAGAGGGACTGACCACCAGAGGGACTGACCACCAGAGGGACTGACCGCCTGAGGGACTGACCACCAGAGGGACTGACCGCCAGAGGGACTGACCACCAGAGGGACTGACCACCAGAGGGACTGACCACCAGAGGGACTGACCACCAAAGGGACTGACCACCAGAGGGACTGACCGCCAGAGGGACTGACCACCAGAGGGACTGACCACAAGAGGGACTGACCAACAGAGGGACTGACCACCAGAGGGACTGACCACCAGAGGGACTGACCGCCAGAGGGACTGACCACCAGAGGGACTGACCGCCAGAGGGATTGACCACCAGAGGGACTGACCACCAGAGGGACTGACCGCCAGAGGGACTGACCACCAGAGAGAGTGACCGCCAGAGGGACTGACCACCAGAGGGACTGACCGCCAGAGGGACTGACCACCAGAGGGACTGACCGCCAGAGGGACTGACCGCCAGAGGGACTGACCACCAGAGGGACTGACCGCCAGAGGGACTGACCACCAGAGGGACTGACCGCCAGAGGGACTGACCACCAGAGGGACTGACCACCAGAGGGACTGACCACCAGAGGGACTGACCACCAGAGGGACTGACCGCCAGAGGGACTGACCACCAGAGGGACTGACCACCAGAGGGACTGACCACCAGAGGGACTGACCACCAGAGGGACTGACCACCAGAGGGACTGACACCAGAGGGACTGACCACCAGAGGGACTGACACCAGAGGGACTGACCACCAGAGGGACTGACCACCAGAGGGACTGACACCAGAGGGACTGACACCAGAGGGACTGACCACCAGAGGGACTGACCACCAGAGGGACTGACCACCAGAGGGACTGACACCAGAGGGACTGACCACCAGAGGGACTGACACCAGAGGGACTGACACCAGAGGGACTGACTACCAGAGGGACTGACCACCAGAGGGACTGACCACCAGAGGGACTGACCACCAGAGGGACTGACCACCAGACGGACTGACCACCAGAGGGACTGACACCAGAGGGACTGACCACCAGAGGGACTGACCACCATAGGGACTGACCACCAGAGGGACTGACCACCAGAGGGACTGACCACCAGAGGGACTGACCACCAGAGGGACTGACCACCAGAGGGACTGACCACCAGAGGGGTTGACCACCAGAGGGACTGACCACCAGAGGGACTGACCACCAGAGGGACTGACCACCAGAGGGATTGACCACCAGAGGGACTGACCACCAGAGGGACTGACCACCAGAGGGATTGACCACCAGAGGGACTGACCACCAGAGGGACTGACCACCAGAGGGACTGACCACCAGAGGGACTGACCACCAGAGGGACTGACCGCCAGAGGGACTGACCGCCAGAGGGACTGACCACCAGAGGGACTGACCACCAGAGGGACTGACCACCAGAGGGACTGACCACCAGAGGGACTGACCACCAGAGGGACTGACCACCAGAGGGACTGACCACCAGAGGGACTGACCACCAGAGGGACTGACCACCAGAGGGACTGACCATCTTATATCTCCACGAATGATGGACTGATTACATTTTCTTCATTTAATACTACATCTGTTACTTCTTTATTTGACTGAAGAAGCTTGCTGTGTGCGCGAAACGTTTCAATATCAAAGATACCCAACTGTCTTGTCGATATTTCATACCATTTTCAACAATATTTGCAAATGGTGACCAGGTGTAGGACAGTATTTGTAAATGGTGACCAGGTGTAGGACAGTATTTGTAAATGGTGACCAGGTGTAGGACAGTATTTGTAAATGGTGACCAGGTGTAGGACAGTATTTGTAAATGGTGACCAGGTGTAGGACAGTATTTGTAAATGGTGACCAGGTGTAGGACAGTATTTGTAAATGGTGACCAGGTGTAGGACAGTATTTGTAAATGGCGACCAGGTGTAGGACAGTATTTGTAAATGGTGACCAGGTGTAGGACAGTATTTGTAAATGGTGACCAGGTGTAGGACAGTATTTGTAAATGGTGACCAGGTGTAGGACAGTATTTGTAAATGGTGACCAGGTGTAGGACAGTATTTGTAAATGGTGACCAGGTGTAGGACAGTATTTGTAAATGGTGACCAGGTGTAGGACAGTATTTGTAAATGGTGACCAGGTGTAGGACAGTATTTGTAAATGGTGACCAGGTGTAGGACAGTATTTGTAAATGGCGACCAGGTGTAGGACAGTATTTGTAAATGGTGACCAGGTGTAGGACAGTATTTGTAAATGGTGACCAGGTGTAGGACAGTATTTGTAAATGGTGACCAGGTGTAGGACAGTATTTGTAAATGGTGACCAGGTGTAGGACAGTATTTGTAAATGGTGACCAGGTGTAGGACAGTATTTGTAAATGGTGACCAGGTGTAGGACAGTATTTGTAAATGGTGACCAGGTGTAGGACAGTATTTGTAAATGGTGACCAGGTGTAGGACAGTATTTGTAAATGGTGACCAGGTGTAGGACAGTATTTGTAAATGGCGACCAGGTGTAGGACAGTATTTGTAAATGGTGACCAGGTGTAGGACAGTATTTGTAAATGGTGACCAGGTGTAGGACAGTATTTGTAAATGGTGACCAGGTGTAGAACAGTATTTGTAAATGGTGACCAGGTGTAGGACAGTATTTGTAAATGGTGACCAGGTGTAGGACAGTATTTGTAAATGGTGACCAGGTGTAGGACAGTATTTGTAAATGGTGACCAGGTGTAGGACAGTATTTGTAAATGGTGACCAGGTGTAGGACAGTATTTGTAAATGGTGACCAGGTGTAGGACAGTATTTGTAAATGGTGACCAGGTGTAGGACAGTATTTGTAAATGATGGCCAGATGTAGGACAGCATTTGTAAATGATGGCCAGATGTAGGACAGTATTTGTAAATGGTGACCAGGTGTAGGACAGTATTTGTAAATGGTGACCAGGTGTAGGACAGTATTTGTAAATGGTGACCAGGTGTAGGACAGTATTTGTAAATGGTGACCAGGTGTAGGACAGTATTTGTAAATGGTGACCAGGTGTAGGACAGTATTTGTAAATGGTGACCAGGTGTAGGACAGTATTTGTAAATGGTGACCAGGTGTAGGACAGTATTTGTAAATGGTGACCAGGTGTAGGACAGTATTTGTAAATGGTGACCAGGTGTAGGACAGTATCTGTAAATGGTGACCAGGTGTAGGACAGTATTCGTAAATGGTGACCAGGTGTAGGACAGTATTTGTAAATGGTGACCAGGTGTAGGACAGTATTTGTAAATGGTGACCAGGTGTAGGACAGTATTTGTAAATATAAATATCTATATATAAGTAATGTTTTTCCCGAGGGAACAAGTGTGCTTCCTGAATACAATCTTAAACAGAAAAACAAAAAATCCTGCTAGACGTCTAACCTTCTGAATTTGCCTAAAATATTCATTGAATTGTCCTTTAAAAAAAAAAAGGCAAAAAATAAAACTCTGTATGTACAGATAAATTTGCTTTCCTAATTTTTGGGGGATTAGTTAATTATTTATCGAAGAGGCTTTTAAATATCTAACAGGCAATTAATAATCCGGGTACAGAGATTTTTTTAGCCTGGTCTGCGTGTATAATTTTACCTTGCAGGATCGTCAACAAGGGAGGAGCTTCCTTGATGCTGGCGAAGGGCTCTTGATCCAGGGAACTGAACCAGTGCTCTAGTTCCTTGAAGCGAGTCTGAATGTCTTCTATTACCCTATGAGTGAAATAATAATAATGATGATGATAATAATAATAATAATAATAATGATAATGATAATGATAATAATAATAACAACAATAATAATAATAATAATAATAATAATAATAATAATAATAATAATAATAATAATAATAAAATTTATAATAATTATACTACTACTACTAGTAATAATAATAATAATAATAATAATAATAATAATAATAATAATAATAATAATAATAATAAAATTTATAATAATTATACTACTACTACTAGTAATAATAATAATAATAATAATAATAATAATAATAATAATAATAATAATAATAATAATAATAATAATAATGGCCTGTGATCTTTTTAATCTAGAGTAATTGAGTAAAGACGTTCAATATTTATTATAATGGGAGGCAAAGAGGTTCGACCTACTGAGACAGAGGGCAGCTCCAGTTCCTAGAATCAAGAGCCCTCCAGCAGTATCAAGCCTCCCCTCTTCAAGGGACGTACAGGGCGAAACATCACGGGTAGCCCGTCAGAAATGGTCGTGCCTCCAGCAAAAATTTTCAATCTTTGAGCAGAGTTTTTCACTGTGTTAATTTGCGAATGGAAAAGTCAGATATTTCCTCAAATGGTTATTTTTTTTCCCCTGAATTAAATGGTGTTGACTTAAACCTTTTTTTTTAATGTCTCTTAGATTAGTTTACTGATACGAGCACAAGATTATTCTGACTTCTTCCTGATTGAATTCGCCATACAGATACTATGAGACCATACTGACACAATAACACCATATTGTTACTGTAACGCCATTCAGATACAGAAACACCATACAGATACAATACTACAATACAGATACAATAACACCATACAGAGACAACATGATACAGATACAACAACAACACCATACACACACAACAACACCACCATACACACACAACAGCAACAAAATCAACAACAACAACATACACACACAATAACAACACCATGCACACACAACAACACCATACACGCACACACAACAACAACACCATACACACATAACACCATACATACACAACAACAGCACTATACACACAACAACAACACCATACACACATAGCACCATACATACACAACAACAGCACTATACACACAACAACAACACCATACACACATAGCACCATACATACACAACAACAGCACTATACACACAACAACAACACCATACACACATAACACCATACATACACAACAACAGCACTATACACACAACAACAACAACACCATACACACATAACACCATACATTCACAACAACAGCACTATACACACAACAACAACAACACCATACACACATAACACCATACATACACAACAACAGCACTATACACACAACAACAACAACACCATACACACATAACTCCATACATACACAACAACAGCACTATACACACAACAACAACAACACCATACACACATAACACCATACATACACAACAACAGCAATATACACACAACAACAACAACAACTACACCATACACACATAACGCCATACATACACAACAACAACACCATACACACACAACACCATACACAACAACAACACCATACATACACAACAACAGCACTATACACACAACAACAACAACAACACCATACACACACAACACCATACATACACAACAACAACACCATACACACACAGCACCATACACAACAACAACAACACCATACACACACAACACCATACACAACAACAACAACACCATACATACACAACAACAGCACTATACACACAACAACAACAACACCATACACACACAACAACAACAACACCATACACACAACAACAACAACAACATACACACACAACAACAACACCATACACACACAACATACAGACTTATCATACAGATGTAATAACACCATCAACAACGATGCTATCAAGTCTAAATCTAACAGCATTTATAAAGCTGAGTATTTTATTCCTTGCGAACAACGTTCAGAATTTTTTTGTGTGTAAGAGACACAGGAAAAGCCTTGAATGAACATGCGACTGAACACAAAACGGGTGTTAGAAGAGACAGCAAAATCTGTGCTGTGTCCAGTTAAGTACGCGACTGTGACCAATATAATTATTTTGATGACTTCAGATTGATGTTTAAGTCTGATAATTATATAAAGATTCGCATTATAACATACAGTCTTATTGCTTTAGTTTACTTGAAGGATGAAGGAGACTCATGTTCACCACTTGGACGTCTTTATTGTGAAAGAGTTTTGCCAACCAGTGGCTTCCTCAGTCTAGTACGGAGAAGAATGGTAAAGATGAGGAGCTGAGGTAATCCGTCCCTCAGTCTGGACTCGGTGTGATCAGTCCATGTCTTGAAAAGAGTAAAGCATATATAAAGAATAAAGCAGTATATTAAAAGAGGTTTATATACTGGGTACTTGAAGCAGGCGGTGTCAATATGGAAAATTCCATAGGTCAAATTAGGTCATGTCTCACCTGTCTGCAATATATAAGCCCTTTCTCCGTACATATGCTGTACTCTTTTTCAATATTGACGGTTTGATCACGTCATCTCCAAGCTGAGGGACTGATTACCTCACACTCCTTCTGATCTTAAAACCATTCTTCTCTGTCTTGGACTGAGGAAGCCACTGGATGGCGAAAGGTTTCCACAATCAAAATACCCAAGACTCATTCATCAGCTTGTCGGTTCTCTGTACCATTTATCTACAATACTTGAAGGACTGTTTAATTTAACTCGACAGTAGGCTCGCCAGTCAGTGGTCATCTCGGTGAACGGTTGGCAATCAAGCTGATGGTGGCTCTCAGAGCAATGGAGGTGAATTCATACTTCTTCGTGTTCCAGTAAATAAAAAATCAAGTCATACCCCTCCGTGGTGATGGTCAGTCAGCTCGTTCCTCCCTCACTGTAGTCGAAGAGGTCGTGATGTTTGGAGTCATGATGCCGGTACTTCGTCTTTGTTAGTGGTAGTCCTTGGTCATTTATTCTGATTTTGTAATCAAATTATCAAAACACACACAGAAGCACAACACAGGCACACACACTCACACACACACACACACACACACACACACACACACACACACACACACACACACACACACACACACACACACACACACACACACACACACACACACACACACACACATTAGTAGCGATCAGTGAAGAGGCGGGGACAGAAGCTATGAATCGACCCCCTGCAACTGCAAATAGGTGAGTACAAATAAATGAGTACACACACATACTAATACTGTTCATTTCGAATTGAAACCGATACTCTCTTCAGCATACCAAAAAGTGTACAAAAGATACAGAAAGCACCTCCAGGAACACAATTCATAAATGCTGAGCCTTGATGTGGGCTTACTTTTCACAAACATTCCTGTCGATGACAAAAGCTGTTTTCTTAACACACACTGGTGCAATACCATAGTAACTTGCCACTTCCTAGGTCTTAAATAATTGCCACTAACCAAGTCAAGTTGTTTTCTTACCATGGTGAATCCCTCTGCCAGAAAAAAAGGTACAGCGTGGGCAACCTACTTTTACCGATCATGGATCCAAATGGCGTACAGATGACAATGTATAAAACGCTTTCACTGGGACCTCGTTGCTAGAAACGTGGTCCTAGTGAAAGCTTGTCCTGCACTGTGTGTCTTGAAGTCACTCACTGATCCTTTCTAACTATCGCATGGAATTCATTGAAAGCAATTTATTCTCTAGTATCAAGTGTCATGACACGATGTTTTACGAATATTTTCAGGACATTTTCACGGTCTGAAAAGAGAAATTCGAACCGCTTGATACCTTATATAATGTGAGGGAGAAAAGTTTGCTTGAAATAAATTTCAGAGTGCGTCTACGGTGTAGGTCGTTTGTTTAGGGATTTGATGGTTTGCAGAGGTATGTTGCTTCAGCGCCGCCTGTCAGTAATCCACACAAAGTTTAGTGACTGTGAGTGACGGTGACCCAGTGGCGTATGGTGGGCTAGTGTCATAGGGCGTACACTGTGTATGATATAACTAGCTGTGGAGTGTGCAGTGCTATTTGTCACGATATTTAATACTGGGAACAGAATAAATTAGTTTCCCATTGTGATCCAACATTTTATTATTGAATTAGCTTAATACTTATGATGAATTTACCATCTTTGGTGGGTGTGTGGCGCTCACCTAGCACGCACACAATATACACCCCATTAAGGAACTACCTTTGTGGCTGGTACATTACGTGAGGGCTTAGTTTCTTTAGATCACTTGATTCCCCGTTCCCTGAGTGCCTTTAACATCATTCTTTTGATTTGTGTGTTTCTCTTTGGTATTGGGTCAATTATTTTCACATCTGTTCTCTGAAGAACTAAAAGGCACAATACTGTGACTGGAACAATACACAAATAAGCCGCACATAGGAGAGAGGAGCTTACGATGACGTTTCGGTCCGACTTGGATCATTTACATAGTCACACTGCGGGTTATCTGTGGATCCCTTACCTTTTTTGTCTTCTGCCTAACTCATTCATGTTCTTTAGCCTAAAGCAATAGTTTTTATCTAACACTTTTTCCTCTCCATGACCGTCAACGAGCTACCAGGCCTCCATTGTGGTCTTGATTACATTCTACATATCTCGTGTTGTTCAACTGTCTCGGTGTATGAAACAGCTTTCTCTCAACCTCTGCTTTTCACCCCGTTGCTGGTGGCATGTCGAGTGTCTGCAAGCCTGGATGAAGTCTCGTCCGCCTCCTCTGTCAGACTTGAACTACGTCTCGTAGGCTACCTTTCTCCTGCTTGAGTAGAACTCAACCTCTCACCGACTTTACCTTCATCTCTTACCAGCGTGACTCGCTCACTCCTTCGCTCTACGGCGAGTGAGGCCGTCTGATACTCAAGTTTCGAACCCAAGCTTACCTTGTCTCCACTGCTTCAATCCTCACCACCACTTCTCCTCTCCAGGCTGCTGTGTGTGTGCTTCTCTTACTAGTTAACATACTGATCATCACAAGCTGCTAGGATCAAAATTCCATCTTCATTAATATTTCGTATCTTATACGTCACTTTGCTCTATATTTACGTTTATTTCATTATATTTTAAATTGAATTATTTATTTTTGATATCGCTTTATTTATTTTTTATTTTTGATATCTTATTCCTCACACTGTAGC
>NC_091310.1:34603761-34633761 GCF_038502225.1 Cherax quadricarinatus | reverse complement strand
AGGTGGCAAGAAGAGCTCACTCCAGCAGAGCAAAGTTGCTGGTTATGGGGGATTTCAACCACAGGGAGATTGACTGGGAAAACCTGGAGCCACATGGGGGTCCCGAAACATGGAGAGCCAAGATGATGGACGTGGTGCTGGAAAACTTCATGCACCAACATGTTAAGGACACTACCAGAGTGAGAGGGGAGGATGAACCAGCAAGATTGGACCTTGTGTTCACCCTGGGCAGTTCAGACATTGAGGACATCATGTATGAGAGTCCCCTAGGAGCTAGCGACCACGTGGTTCTGTGCTTTGAATATATAGTAGAGCTACAAGTGGAGAGAGTAACAGGAGTTGAATCGGAAAAGCCTGACTGTAAAAGAGGGGACTACATAGGGTTGAGGAACTTCCTGCAGGAGGTCCCATGGGACAGAGAACTGGCAGGAAAGCCAGTATATGAAATGATGGAATATGTAACAACAAAATGCAAGGAGGCAGTGGAAAGGTTTATTCCCAAGGGCAACAGAAACAACAGGAAGACCAGAACGAGCCCCTAGTTTACCCGACGGTGTAAGGAGGCAAAAACAAAGTGCAAAAGAGAATGGGAAAAGTACAGAAGGCAGAGAACACACGAAAATAGGGCGATCAGTCGCAGAGCCAGGAACGAGTACGCACAGGTAAGGAGGGAGGCCCAGCGACAGTATAAAAATGACATAGCATCGAAAATCAAGACTGACCCGAAACTGTTGTATAGCCACATCAGGAGGAAGACAACAGTCAAAGACCAGGTGATCAGATTAAGGACAGAAGGGGGAGAACTCACAAGAAATGAGCAGGAGGTATGTGAGGAGCTAAACAGGAGATTTAAGGAAGTTTTTACAGTAGAGACAGGTAGGGCTGTGGGAAGTCAGTACAGAAGGGAACATCAAGAGGGAATATACCACCAAGTGTTGGATGACATACGAACAACCGAGGAGGAGGTGAAGAGGCTGCTAAGTGACCTTGATACCTCGAAGGCGATGAGACCGGACAACATCTCCCCATGGGTCCTTAGAGAAGGAGCAGAGATGCTGTGCGTGCCTTTAACCACAGTCTTCAACACATCCCTTGAAACTGGGCAACTACCTGAGAAATGGAAGACAGCTAATGTAGTCCCCATATTTAAGAAAGGAAACAGAAATGAGGCGCTAAACTACAGACCTGTGTCTCTGACATGTATTGTGTGCAAAGTCATGGAGAAGATTATCAGGAGGAGAGTGGTCGAACACCTGGAACGGAACAAGATTATAAATGAAAACCAGCATGGGTTCATGGAAGGCAAATCTTGTATCACAAACCTCCTGGAATTTTATGACAAGGTAACAGAAGTAAGACACGAGAGAGAGGGGTGGGTTGATTGTATTTTACTAGACTGCAGGAAGGCCTTTGACACAGTTCCCCACAAGAGATTAGTGCAGAAGCTGGAGGATCAGGCGCATTTAACAGGGAGGGCACTGCAGTGGATCAGGGAATACCTGACAGGGAGGCAGCAACGAGTCATGGTACGTGAAGAGGTATCACAGTGGGCGCCTATGACGAGCGGGGTCCCACAGGGGTCAGTTCTAAGGCCTGTGCTATTTTTGATATATGCGAACGACATGATGGAAGGAATAGACTCTGAAGTGTCCCTATTCGCAGATGATGTGAAGTTGATGAGAAGAATTAAATCGGATGAGGATGAGGCAGGACTGCAAAGAGACCTGGACAGGCTGGACATGTGGTCCAGAAATTGGCTTCTCGAATTCAATCCTGCCAAATGCAAAGTCATGAAGATTGGGGAGGGGCAAAGAAGACCGCAGATAGAGTATAGGCTAGGTGGACAAAGACTACAGACCTCACTCAGGGAGAAAGACCTCGGGGTGACCATAACACCGAGCACGTCACCGGAGGCATACATCAACCAAATAACTGCTGCAGCATACGGGCGCCTGGCAAACCTAAATAAGGAATCGTTCAAAACACTGTACACTGTGTATGTTAGGTCCATACTGGAGTATGCAGCACCAGTCTGGAACCCACACCTGGTCAAGCACGTCAAGAAGTTAGAGAAAGTACAAAGGTTTGCAACAAGGCTAGTCCCAGAGCTCAGGGGAATGTCGTACGAGGAAAGGTTGAGGGAAATCGGACTGACGACACTGGAGGACAGAAGGGTCAGGGGAGACATGATAACGACATACAAGATACTGCGGGGAATAGATAAGGTGGACAGAGATAGGATGTTCCAGAGAGGGGACACAGGAACATGGGGTCACAACTGGAAACTGAAGACTCAGACGAGTCACAGGGGCGTTAGGAAGTATTTCTTCAGTCATAGAGTCGTCAGGAAGTGGAATAGCCTATCAAGTGAAGTAGTGGAGGCAGGAACCATACATAGTTTTAAGAAGAGGTATGATAAAGCTCAGGAAGCAGAGAGAGAGAGAGCACCTAGTAGCAATCAGTGAAGAGGCGGGGCCAGGAGCTGAGTCTCGACCCCTGCAACCACAATTAGGTGAGTATAATTAGGTGAGTACATACACAGATTGCATTTTCTTGGACTGTAAGAAGGCGTTTGACACAGTTCCAAACAAGAGATTAGTGCAAACACTGGAGGACCAGGCAGGGATAACAGGGAAGGCACTACAATGGATCAGGGAATACCTGTCATGAAGACAGCAGCGAGTCATGGAACGCGGTGAGGTGTCGGAGTGGGAACCTGTGACGAGTGGAGGGGTCAGTCCGAGGATCAGTGTTGTTTCTGGTATTGTGAACGACATGACGGAAGGAATAGACTCCGAAGTGTCCCTGTTTCCAGTTAATGTGAAGTTGATGAGAGGAATTCAATCGGACGAGGACCAGGCAGAACTACAAAGGGATCTAGACAGGCTGCAGGCCTGGTCCAGCAATTGGCTCCTGGTGTTCAACCCCACCAAGTGCAAAGTCATGAAGATTAGGGAATGGCAAAGAAGACCGCAGACGGAGTACAGTCTAGATGGCCTGAACCTACAAACCTCACTCAAGAAAAAAGATGTTGGGGTGAGCATAACACCAGGCACATCTCCTGAGGCGCACATCAACCAAATAACTGCTGCAGCATAAGGGCGACTAACAAATTAAAGAACAGCATTCCGCCATCTTAATAGGAAATCGTTCAGGACCCTGTACACCGTGTACGCTAGGCCCATATTGGAGTATGCGGCACCAGTCTGGACCCACACCTAGCCAAACGCGTAAAGAAACTAGAGAAAGTGCAAAGATTTGCAACAAGACTAGTCCCAGAGCTAAGAGGTATGTCCTACAAGGAGAGGTTAAGGGAAATCAACCTGACGACACTGGAGGACAGGAGAGATAGGGGAGACATGATAACGACATATAAAATACTGAGAGGAATTGACAAGGTGGACAGAGCAGAATGTTCCAGAGATTGGACACAGCAACAAGGGGGCACAGTTGGAAGTTGAAAACTCAGATGAATCACAGGGATGTTAGGAAGTATTTCTTCAGTCACAGAGTAGTCAGGAAGTGGAATAGTTTGGGAAGCGATGTAGTGGAGGCAGTATCCAAACATAGCTTTAAGCAGAGGCATGATAAAGCTCATGGTGCAGGAAGAGTAACCCAGTAGCGGCCAGTGAAGAGGCGGGGCCAGGAGCTATTGAATCGACCCCTGCAACATCAACTAGGTGAGTACAACTAGGTGAGTACACACACACACACACACACACACACACACACACACACATGGAGCAAGGAGAGAGTGACCAAGTAGCAACCAGTGAAGAGGCAGGGACAGGAGCTATGAATCGACCCCTGCAACCACAATTAGGTGAGCACACACACCTTCCCGTCCTCCTTATTCGAGTCTGCAATTGCCTCTTGCAGCGACAACGCTCGAGTAATCTGGTTCATCCAATCAAACAGAGCCCAGCTTGTCTCGTCTCGCTTCACAGGAGACAAGCAGCCTTCAGTGAGCCAGGTCCACTAGGCCGGTCTTGTACCTTAAATGAAGGAGAAGAAAAGTGAGCTATAACATCTTAATATTCTCTCTCTCTCTCTCTCTCTCTCTCTCTCTCTCTCTCTCTCTCTCTCTCTCTCTCTCTCTGTCTCTCTCTGCCTCTGTCTCTCTCTCTGTCTCTCTCTCTCTCTCTCTCTCTCTCTCTCTCTCTCTGTCTGTCTGTCTGTCTGTCTGTCTCTCTCTCTCTCTCTCTCTCTCTCTCTCTCTCTCTCTCTCCCTCTCTTGTTCTTCTCTCTATCAAGACCTTTTATATAACCAAATGTAAAGAAATTGTGGATAAATTAAAATAGGGGCCAGGAGTGTGCAATTGGAATGGTGATAGAACTGGTTTAGCTGGTTTATGGTGGTGTCAGAACTGACTCTACCTGGTCATATAACAAGGACAACAACAATACAGTTTCTAAACCTCAAGAAATAGAACAAAAAAGAGCGAATGTTATAACTAACGCGATGAAGAACAAATAACAAGGGAGAGTAGAGGTAGTGAAAATTAGAGAATACAAATAAAAATAAATAAATGTCAAAAGAAGTGGCGAAACGTAGCAAAAGTTTCCCCTTCTGTGTCTTGGTTCGTCATGAGTGGAGGAAAATTTTGTCTTTAAATGTTGAATTAAATGTATGGAAATATTTGATTGCTAATCCAATTGAGGCAGCGGTTGAGGCAGCGATTGAGGCAGTGGTTGAGGCAGCTGTTGAGGCAGCGATTGAGGCAGCGATTGAGGCAGTGGTTGAGGCAGCTGTTGAGGCAGCGATTGAGGCAGCAATTGAGGCAGTGGTTGAGGCAGCTGTTGTAAGTCCGTCAAGAAACTGGATAAATTACAGAGGTTTGCAGCAAGACTAGTCCCGGAGCTGAGGGGTATGTCCTACAAGGAGAGGTTAAGGGAACTAGTTCAACTGATGACACTGGAAGACAGGAGGACTAAGGAAGATTTGGTAATGACATACAAAATACTGAGAGGAATCGACAGGTTGAATAGGGGCAGAATGTTTCAGAGATGGGAAATAGGGACAAGAAAGCACAACTGAAAGTTAAAAACTCAGATGAGTCACTGGGATGTTAGGTAGCATATCTTCAGCCTTAGTGTTGTCAGGAAGTGCAACAATCTGAAGAGTGAAGTCATAGAGGCAGGATCCATACATAACTTTAAGAAGAGGTACGACAAGGCTATTGGAGCCGGGAAAGAGTGGATCTAGTGACAACCAGCGAAGAGACGGGGCTAGGAGCTGTAAATCGACCCCTGCAACCACATATGAGAGAATACATAGTGAGTATACACACACACACACACACACACACACACACACACACACACACACACACACTGTAAGTGCTGTAAGTCCCAGGAGGTTATTCAGGTCACAAGAAGGTGTGGGCAGCCAAGGACCACTGAGACTTACCTTAAAGCACACCCCCCCCCCACACTCTGACACACACACTACTAACCTAACATACAGAACTACATAGGTTTCCCACTCTGAGGCAATCAGGATAAAACAAAAATGGGTTGCCAGAGAGCAACAAGAAAAACCAAGGGACAGGAGGAGGAAAATGCAAAGGAAGATTGGGCAGCAGAGCTCATAAAAAGGGATCATGAATGGGAAAAGAAACTAGAAGAACTTAGCATGAGAATGGAAGAGAGGATAGATATGGAAAGCAGGAAGTGGGAGGTGCATGTCAAAGCAGCAGAAGCTAGGATACAGAGTTTAGAAGAGGAACTGAAAAATCTGAAACAGCCTAAAGAACTAAAGAACATTTTGGGATTGACAACAGAGACTGCTACCTCAGCCACAAATAAGGGGACTGTAGGGAAAGAAGGGGCACAACTGCATGGAGATGCTCTATCAGAGGAGACTGTAGCAAATGAAAGAGCTAAGCTTTATGTGGAGGCCCTAACAGACAACAACAGAGCCCAAGGAAAGCCGAGAAGGGAAAATGACAGGCCACTGAGCCCAAGTACATTAGCCAGTGAAACTGATGAAAGGAAAGCTGCAGTGGAGGAAACCAAATTAAATGAGGGGATACACAGGGATATGCAGTGGGAGAATGAAAGGGTGAGGTCAGTCTTTGTGTATGGGCTCCAGGAAGTCGAAGGGGAAACATATGAAGCAAGAAAACAAGGGGAAAAAAAAGCAATTGAAAGCATCATGAAAGCAATAGGAGAAGACGATATGACCCAGCTGGAAAATTTTCGGAGAATAGGGGGGTTTGTAAAAAAAAGAACCCGGCCAGTGAGAGTGACCTTCAAGGCAGAAGCGACTCGGACCAGGATACTGCAGGAGAAAGCACGATTAAGGGACATGACGGCATACAGGAGGGTGTATCTCGACCGCGACAGAACACAAGAAGAAAGGAAGAAACTGAGAGAGATGGTACAAAGGCGAAAGGAGGAAAGAGAGGGGATGGAGAAGACAGACAGGAGATCCCAGACCCAGGAAGAAGATCTAATACAGCCTCCCTCACAACTTTCTATAGAAGCCTCCCAACCAGGTCAACCCCAGTGCAACCAAACACTCTAAATCAAAACACCCATGCCACATCCAATGCCCCCACCCACTACATTACAAACTTCACCCCCACAGCAACAACCCATAGTTCCTTACCAGGTCTCCCACTTCCCCAACCCCAATATACTTCCCAGACCACAGTCTTAGAAAAGAAGTTGAAGGTGTGGTATACAAATGCAGATGGAATAACAAACAAGTATGAGGAGTGGCACGAAAGAATCAAAGAGACATCCCCAGACATAATAGCACTCACAGAAACAAAACTCACCAGAATAATAACAGATTCAATCTTTCCATCCGGATATCAAATCTTCAGGAAAGACAGAGGGAGGAGAGGGGGAGGAGGAGTTGCACTGCTCATTAAAAACCAGTGGGGTTTTGAGAAAATGGAAGGAATGGATGGCATGGGCGAAAGGGACTACTTAGTAGGAACAATCCAGTCTGAGGGACATAAGGTGATAATTGCAGTAATGTACAACCCACCACAGAACTGCAGGAGGCCAAGAGAAGAATACGATGAGAGCAACAGAGCAATGATCAACACACTAGCCGAGGTGGCCAGGAGAGCACACATGGGGGGAGCAAAGTTACTAGTTATGGGTGATTTCAATCACAAGGAGATTGACTGGGAAAACCTGGAGCCCCATGGGGGTCCCGAAACATGGAGAGCCAAGATGATGGATGTGGTACTGGAGAACCTCATGCATCAACATGTTAGAGACACTACCAGAGAGAGAGGAGAGGATGAACCAGCAAGGTTGGACCTTGTATTCACCATGAGTAGTTCGGACATCGAGGGTATCATGTATGAAAGGCCCCTGGGAGCTAGTGATCATGTGGTTCTGTGCTTCGACTACATAGTTGAGCTCCAAGTGGAGAGAGTAGCAGGAATAGGCTGGGAAAAACCAAACTACAAAAGGGGGAACTACTCAGGCATGAGGAACTTCCTTCAAGACATTCAGTGGGAGAGGGAACTGACAGGAAAACCAGTACAAGAAATGATGGACTATGTAGCAACAAAATGCAAGGAGGCAGAGGAGAGGTTTGTTCCCAAGGGAAACAGAAATAATGGGAAGAACAGAACGAGTCCTTGGTTCACCCAAAGGTGTAGGGAGGCAAAAACTAGGTGTACTAGAGAATGGAAAAGGTACAGAAGACAGAGAACTCAGGAAAATAAAGAAATCAGCCGAAGAGCCAGAAACGAATATGCACAGATAAGAAGGGAGGCTCAGAGACAATATGAAAATGACATAGCATCAAAAGTAAAGACTGACCCGAAGCTGTTGTACAGCCACATCAGGAGGAAAACAACAGTCAAGGACCAGGTAATCAGACTGAGGAAGGGTGATGGGGAATTCACAAGAAACGACCGAGAGGTATGTCAGGAGCTCAACACAAGATTTAAAGAGGTATTTACAGTGGAAACCAGTAGGACTCCAAGAAATCAGAACAGGGGGGCACACCAGCAAGTGCTGGATGAGGTACATATAACCAAGGAGGAGGTGAAGAAGCTGCTATGCGAACTTGACACCTCAAAGGCGGTGGGACCAGACAACATCTCTCCATGGGTCCTTAAAGAGGGAGCAGAGATATTGTGTGAGCCATTAACAAAGATCTTCAACACATCATTTGAAACTGGGCAACTCCCTGAGGTATGGAAAATGGCAAATGTAGTCCCAATTTTTAAAAAGGGAGACAGACATGAGGCACTAAACTACAGACCTGTATCACTAACGTGTATAGTATGCAAGGTCATGGAGAAGATCATCAGGAGGAGAGTGGTGGGGCACCTGGAAAGAAACAAGTGTATAATTGACAACCAGCACGGTTTCAGGGAAGGAAAATCCTGTGTCACAAACCTACTAGAGTTTTATGACAAGGTGACAGAAGTAAGACAAGAGAGAGAGGGGTGGATCGACTGCGTATTTTTGGACTGCAAGAAGGCTTTCGACACAGTTCCTCACAAGAGGTTACTGCAAAAGCTAGAGGACCAGGCACACATAACAGGAAAGGCACTGCAATGGATCAGAGAATATCTGACAG
This sequence comes from Cherax quadricarinatus, assembly GCF_038502225.1. NCBI lineage: Eukaryota > Metazoa > Arthropoda > Malacostraca > Decapoda > Parastacidae > Cherax > Cherax quadricarinatus. The sequence continues at coordinate 34,625,201 of NC_091310.1, read as the reverse complement.
GGAGGCAACAACGAGTCATGGTACGCGACGAGGTGTCAGAGTGGGCGCCTGTGACAAGCGGGGTTCCACAGGGGTCAGTCCTAGGACCTGTGCTGTTCTTGGTATACGTGAACGACATAACGGAAGGGATAGACTCAGAAGTGTCCTTGTTTGCAGACGATGTGAAGTTAATGAGAAGAATCGAATCGGACGAGGATCAGGCAGGACTACAAAGAGATCTGGACAGGCTACAAGCCTGGTCCAGCAACTGGCTCCTTGAATTTAACCCTGCCAAATGCAAAGTCATGAAGATTGGGGAAGGGCAAAGAAGACCGCAGACACAATATAGTTTAGATGGCCAAAGACTGCAAACCTCACTCAAGGAAAAAGATCTGGGGGTGAGTATAACACCGAGCATATCTCCTGAGGCGCACATCAATCAGATAACTGCTGCAGCATACGGGCGCCTGGCAAACCTACGGATAGCGTTCCGATACCTCAGTAAGGATTCGTTTAAGACTCTGTACACCATCTACGTCAGGCCCATACTGGAGTATGCAGCACCAGTTTGGAATCCACACCTAGTCAAGCACGTCAAGAAATTAGAGAAAGTGCAAAGGTTTGCAACAAGACTAGTCCCAGAGCTACGGGGATTGTCCTATGAAGAAAGGTTGAGGGAAATCGGCCTGACGACACTGGAGGCCAGGAGGGTCAGGGGAGACATGATAACGACATATAAAATACTGCGCGGAATAGACGAGGTGGACAAAGACGGGATGTTCCAGAGATGGGACACAGACACAAGAGGTCACAATTGGAAGTTGAAGACTCAGATGAATCAAAGGGATGTTAGGAAGTATTTCTTCAGTCATAGAGTAGTCAGGCCATGGAATAGCCTAGAAAGTGATGTGGTGGAGGCAGGAACCATACATAGTTTTAAGGCGAGGTATGATAGAGCTCATGGGGCAGGGAGAGAGAGGACCTAGTAGCAATCAGCGAAGAGGCGGGGCCAGGAGCTGTGACTCGACCCCTGCAACCACAAATAGGTGAGTACAAATAGGTGAGTACACACACACACACACACACACACACACACACACACACACACACACACACACACACACACGCTCAAGTATGCAAGTCATTTTCACCCACCTGATGTGTCTGTTGTACATTCTGTTCCACTTGGCACCTCGTACGCTGGCCCCACTTGGCACCTCGTATGCTGGAACCACTTGGCACGTCGAATGCTGGAACCACCTGGCACCTTGTCAGTTTGACAAGTCCTTACTTTGGCCGTGACATTTTTGGCAGTGCGTGGATTAAGGACTCCTTTTCATCTTAGCTGTATATCCGTCGGTTTGCGTGATACGCATTTCTTGGTTTCTGGAAACGAAATAGCGGAGTCCGATTCTGTGACGGTGTAGTGCGTTTCTGTAACGCTATAGTGCGTTTCAGTGACGCTGGAGTGCATTTTTGTAACGCCGAAGAAAATTTCTGTTACGCTTGTGGGCGTTTCTGTGAAGCTGCATGAACTAAGGGGAAATTGCTAAGAACGCTTGGAAAAGGGATGGTAAGATGGAGAGATGGTGACTCTACATATAGCTAGTACACGTATGTACAACTGTTGTTTATTTACAGTTGATACCTGAATGTATAGTAGGGAACCCTTGTGCTTAATTAAAATACCTCCGGCAAAACAAAACCTTTCGTGGCAAGAGGCCATGCGCTTGCATATTTCAAATCTTACCTTACTAATAGGTATCAGTATGTCACCATTAAAGACACAGCATCAACAACACTGCCACTTGATACTGGAGTTCCGCAGGGAAGTGTCCTTGGTCCCCTGCTCTTCCTCATATACATCAATGATCTTCCAAACGTATCTCGACACCTGAACCCCATTCTCTTTGCTGACGACACGACTTATGTCATCTCTCACCCTAATCTTGCCACCCTCAACACCATTGTTAATGAGGAGCTGATCAAAATATCGACTTGGATGACAGCCAATAAACTTACGCTTAACGTTGACAAAACCTACTACATTATGTTTGGTAGCAGAGCAGGAGATGCGCAAATTAACATTAAGATCGACAACACTCTAATTGCCAGGCATAATGAGGGCAAATTCCTAGGCCTATACCTCGACAACAACCTGAACTTCAGCACCCATATCCAGCACATAACCAAAAAAGTATCCAAAACGGTTGGGATCCTCTCCAAGATACGATACTACGTGCTGCAAACTGCCCTTCCCTTCACACTATACCATTCATCTTATATATCCATACCTCACCTATGCTATCCGTGCTTGGGGTTCAACTGCAGCAACACACCTAAAGCCAATAATAACCCAATAAAAAGCCGGCAACACTTCCCCACTCTTCATAGATCTAAACTTACTCCCTGTTCAGTACATCCACGCTTACTACTGTGCAATCTACATCTACAGGACCTTAAATTCCAATATTAACCTTGACCTAAAACGCTTTCTTGATAGTTGTGACAGAACCCACAGGCACAACACCAGACACAAACATCTCTATGACATTCCCCGTGTCCGACTAAACCTTTACAAAAATTCAATGTATGTCAAAGGCCCTAAAATCTGGAGCACCCTACCTGAAAATTCCAAAACTGCAGACACATTCATCACCTTCAAAAGTACCATCAGAAAACATCTTATCTCCCTGATACACCCTGTCAACTAATAATACGAATACCACCTGGTGGTTCACACTTACATTAAGCCTGCCCGAAATGCCTAGCCATGCTAGGTGTTCTAGTGGAACACTCTGTAATTATTATTTTACTACATGTAAACCACACAATAACCAAATTCTGTAAACTCAGCATTGTAATCCTTATAGAGAATAAACTTTGAATTGAATTGAATTGAAGAGATATTGCCTGTGAGATCAAGATGAACTCCATGAGTCGAAGATCAGTCTAGTGACCAACAGCACTACCTCCATCACAGCTCAGGAGGATTTGGAAACACACATGACAATCTCAAAACATCCCCCACAACAGTCAGAAATGAGTCTGTGATCCTTCTGCTGACCTCAGAGCATCCTCCGCCACAGCCAGATGGGAGTTTGAGATCCCTTCAGTGACAGGCAGATGTATTATCGAACGGCAGTAAATTTCTAACCCAGGAAAGGACATAACATTATTCTTTGAGCATGTGCAAAATTCGACAGTGCTGGCGAGGCAATTTCTTTGTTACTGCGACTCTCAAACACGGTAGTAAAATTGCCATATTATGTTACGTTCCGTATCGCCGAAGGTAACAAATTCACGGGATAAAACGTTATTGGCTCATAAAACGCGCATTTGGTGGTATTGGCATCGTCGACATTTTCTGAACCGACTCCAGCAACCGGAGCTGGAATACCTGTGTATGGAGTGCTTTATAACCCTCCGAGCAGGTGAAGCAGCTCATCTGGAAACCTGGTTTAAATTTGTGTTTTCATTCTTGAAATGGTGGTGGTGGTGGTGGGTTGTGGTGGTGGTAGTAGTTGTGATGGTGGTGGAAAATGGTTGTTGCTGGAAACGACAGTTAAGTTACGACTGCATAAATTCAAGAATTGCTCTTACATAACCCACAGGAGCAAAGACCGGAATTTAGAACAAGGCGAGCTCGACACCTGTACACACATTTAGGTAAGAACACACACATACAGACACAGACACAGACACAGACACAGACACACAGACACACAGACACATACACAGACACATACACAGACACACACACAGACACACACAGACACACACACACACACACACACACACACACACACACACACACACAAACACACACACACACACACACACACACACACACACACACACACACACACACACACACACACACACACACACACACACACACACACACACACACACACACACACACACACACACAAACACAATGCTATCAAGTAACTAAAACGACACTTTTTTTACATTAAGTGCCAAAGTAAAGCAAGTCAGACGACAGGATCCATATCCAACGCAACGTCCACATTAACTTGCTTTTTCTTCTTCTTCTTCTTCTTCTTCTTCTTCTTCTTCTTCTTCTTCTTCTTCTTCTTCTTCTTCTTCTTCTTCTTCTTCTTCTTCTTCTTCTTCTTCTTCTTCTTCTTCTTCTTCTTCTTCTTCTTCTTCTTCTTCTTCTTCCTCTTCTTCTTCTCTCTTCTTCTTCTTCTTCTTCTTCTTCTTTTTCTCTCTTCTTCTTCTTCTTCTTCTTCTTCTTCTTCTTCTTCTTCTTCTTCTTCTTCTTCTTCTTCTTCTTCTTCTTCTTCTTCTTCTGAGATCTGGCTATTTTGGATAACTGGTGGCAGAAAGTCAGTGGAGCATAACAAATGAGAGCTGCTCGGAGTGAGCTATCTGCCTCAACAACTAACACTTATATGGGATTCAAATCTGATTGAATCTCATTCCAAAGAAGCTGTGTGTTCCCTGGGGGTTTAGTGATGACCAAAAATATAAGTCTTCTTTTTTCGTTTCCTCTTCCTCCTCTTCTCTTCTTCCTCCTCTTCTCTTCTTCCTCCTCCTCCTCCTCCTGCTGTTGTTACTGACCTAATCCACTACCAGCCGTAGGGTTCTCCAGTCTTGCCTTTGAGTGCAAGGCCACCTTTCATCTTGGTAAAATGTCCCTCGCAATTGCCTCACAGAGCGATTTACTCTCTGTGAGTTTGTGGGATTCATCCTGGATCATGCATTCCAGGGGATTCCCCACTAGCTCGGAAGGGCTTACCCTGGAGGATTTACGACCAGCGTTAAAGTGGGATTTAAGGAGCGTGAAAGGAGTCTTTGAGACCAAAGGAATCCTAAGAGAGACCCAGGAGAAGATATGCATATCCACTGTTGTTTCTATTATTTTTTGGTGGTGCTGGTGAGGAGAGGAGGGGGTAGTTAGTTGTTGTAGCTAGGTGGTGGTAATGTGTTTTGATGCATTTGGAGATTGGTGTCTGTGGGATTGAGGGTGATGTCGGTGGTGGGAGTAGCGGCGTAGGCTGTGGTAGGGGTTGTGGTGGAAGGGTGTAAAGAAGGGGGTGGGGGTTTGGGGGTATGTGGTGGTGGTCGTCGTCGTTGGAGGTTGGTGGTTGTGGTAGGTGGTTTGGGGTTTGTGGAGATGGTGGTGGTTGTTGTGGTGCTGGCGGTAGTAGTTGATAATGGTAGTGGAAGGGTAGAGTGGATGCCAAAGGTGATTGGTGGATTGTGGCTATGGTGATTGGAGGAGGTTATGGTGGTTGATGACTGTGATGTTTGGTGTCGTGGCGATGGTAATAGAGCGGAAAAGGGGTTGAGTATCATTGGCTGTGGTGAGCTTTAATTCTTTTCATTAGTTTCAAGTCATCAGATCATTCACGCATGTTAGGAACAACATCAGCCTTAGTACCGATCCTTAGTGGACCCCGCTAGTCACTCTCACCCATACTGATGCTTCTTCCCTTGCTATTACACATAAACAACCCTTGAGTATCTTTACTGTCGGAACATTTCGCCTGCACAACAAACGTCTTCAGTCGAATACGGGACAATATAAACTTGGAACCAGTCGACGAAATACTTTTGTGATAACCAGGTCAAGCCTTGGTAGGAAGTAACCAGTTCCTTAAACCTCAATTCTAGTTATTCTTCCTTAGATACGCCTTTGTGCGACTGTGTATATCTTTGCTTGTCTGTTTGGCCCCCCGAGTCTCTTTACAATATAAAAATAGCTTTGATCAAACCCTTCCCTATCAGGAACGCCTCAGCCAACATTGGAAATTCTGTCAATACACTGCGAGTTCGCCGTCAACTGCCCGTCACACTGTCGACCCTCGCACACCTGGAAATTGACAACACCAGCTCTATAATTTCGTCTAAATCTCTCGTATATAAAATACAGTAAATAATATAGATACTAATGCACCTGTCACTTCATGTTGAATATACAGCGCAATATATCACTTTCAGGTCCCCAGATATCTAACAATCGGAGACAAACTAGAGACGAACTAGTGACAATATAGTGGCTGGAAACATCGGATCGAAACATCGTCTAAAATTTCCCTCTCCACAGTGAGGGTTAGCCGGGAATAATCTAGATAAGGTGCAAGAACACGCAACGAAGCTAGCATCTTTCTTACTGAAACAAAACTCGCGAGGAGAGACTAAGAGCGGCAAACCCTCTTAAAACGCTACACTACATAGTGCAATTATTTTTAAATTTATAGAAAAAAAAATGCATCAAAATTGCTTAGATCGCAACAAACCTTTCTTCAGTTCCTGCTATGCAAATCTTTATTAATTCAGACACGTTTAACTCTTCGATACTACAACGTAATCCAGAGTAAATAACCATATTTCTCAGGTTTAAATCCTATCTAATGCTGCATTGCACATGCACACCACTTCTATAAAAATGAACTTTAACAAAGGTAACAGTACTGGCAAGCCGGTCAAGTGGTTAACACACTGGCCTGGGAGATTTTAGTACACGCCTGCCCTGGGTTCGAGTCCCATCCGTTCTGTGGTTTCTAACACAGAATTAAGGTAAACCCTTCTGTGTCTAGATGTATATATATACGTTTCTAGCCACGTTGCTCTAACAAGAAAAACGACAGCGTAATTTCCTACTAGTTACAACAGGTGTTGAGCTCTACCTCTGGGGTCTAGACCTCGCTACATTTGCATATCATATTTATTCATTCATATTTTTAATTAAAAATTGAATAAATGAAAATAAATGTTTAACCCTGACTTGAACTTGACCTGTGAACTTAGGCGCTGGGAGTAACTCCCACCTACTCACTACCCTGTGGTCAGTGTGTGTGTGTGTGTGTGTGTTGTGTGTGTTGTGTGTGTGTGTGTGTGTGTGTGTGTGTGTGTGTGTGTGTTGTGTGTGTGTGTTTTGTGTGTGTGTGTGTGTGTGTGTTGTGTGTTGTGTGTTGTGTGTTGTGTGTTGTGTGGTGTGTGTGTGTGTGTGTGTGTGTGTGTGTGTGTGTGTGTGTGTGTGTGTGTGTGTGTGTGTGTGTGTGTGTGTGTGTGTGTGTGTGTGTGTGTGTGTGTGTGTGTGTGTGTGTGTGTGTGTGTGTTTGTGTGTGTGTGTTGTGTGTGTGTGTGTGTGTGTGTGTGTGTGTGTGTGTGTACTCACCTAATTGTGGTTACAGTGGGTCGAGACTCAGCTCCTCGCCCCGCCTCTTCACTCACCGCTACTGGGTCCTCCCTCTCCCTGTTCCATGAGCTTTATCATGCCTCGTCTTAAAACTATGTATGGTTTCTGCCTCCACTACATCGCTTGCCAGATTATTCCTCTTCCTAATAACTCTGTGGCTGAAAAAATACTTCCTAACATCCCTCTGACTCATCTGAGTCTTCAGCTTCCAGCTGTGATCCCTTGTTTCTGTGTCCCATCTCTGGAAATCCTGTCTCTGTCCACCTTGTCTATTCCACACAGTATTTTGTATGTCGTTATCATGTCTCCCCTGACCCTCCAGGCCTCCAGTGTCGTCAGACCGATTTCCCTTAACCTTTCTTCATAGGACATTCCCCTTAGCTCTGGAACCAGCCTTGTTGCAAACCTTTGCACTTTCTGTAATTTCTTGACGTGTTTGACCAGATGTGGGTTCCAAGCTGGTGCTGCGTACTTCAGTATGGGCCTGAAGTACACAGTATATGAAGTCTTGAACGATTCCTTACTGAGGTATCGGAACGCTGTTCTCAGGTTTGCCAGGCGCCCATATGCCGCAGCAGCTAACTGGTTAATGTGTGCTTCAGGCGATGTACTCGGTATTATACTCACTCCTAGATCTTTCTCCTTGAGTGAGGTTTGCAGTCTAAGGCCTCCTAGCTTATACTCTGTCTGCGGTCTTCTTTGCCCTTCTCTGATCTTCATGACTTTACATTTGGCGGGGTTAAATTATAAGAGCCAGCTGCTGGACCACGCTTCCGGCCTGTCCAGGTGTCTGTGTAGACCTGTCTGGTCCGCGTCTGATTTAATTCTCCTCAACAACTTCACATCGTGTGCAAACGGGGACACTTCTGAGTCTATCCCTTCCGTCATGTCGTTCACATATACCAAGAATATCACTGGTCCCAGGATTGACCCCTGTGGGACCCCTTCTCATCACAGTGCCCACTGTGATACCTCATCACGGACCATGATTCGCTGTTGCCTCCCTGTCAGGTATTCTCTGATTCACTGCAGTGCCCTTCCTGTTATAAGTGCCTGATCCTCTAGCTTCTGTACTTATTAATCTCCTGTGAGGAACTGTGTCGAAGGTCTTCTTGCAGTCCAAGAAAATGCAATCAACCCAGCCCTTCCTCTCATTTCTTACTTCAGTTAACTTGTCATAAAATTCTAGTAAGTTTGTGACACAGGATTTGCCTTCCATGAATCCGTGCTGGCTGTCGTTTATAATCTTGCTCAGCTCCAGGTGTGTGCGTGTGTACTCACCTAGTTGTACTCACCTAGTTGAGGTTGCGGGGGTCGATTCCGAGCTCCTGGCCCCGCCTCTTCACTGATCGCTACTAGGTCACTCTCCCTGAGCCGTGAGCTTTATCATACCTCTGCTTAAAGCTATGTATGGATCCTGTGTGTGTGCGTGTGTGTGTGTGTGTGTGTGTGTGTGTGTGTGTGTGTGTGTGTGTGTGTGTGTGTGTGTGTGTGTGTGTGTGTGTGTGTGTGTGTGCGTGTGTGTGTGTGTAGGTACGGTTTCTGTTCCTAGAATTATCTATCATTTATTCTTTTTCTTCACTGTTCCACTTTTCTTCTTTATCTTCTTTTATTTTACCTCCTCATCATCATCCTTTTCCTCCTTCCCTTACGTCTTATTTTCCTTTTATACCTTCTCTTCCTTCTCTTATACCTCCTCCTCCTTCTCTTCTTCAGTTCTTCCTCCTCTTAAATCTCCTTCTCCTCGTCCTCCTTCTCTTCTTCTAACCTCCTCCTCATCTTACTCCAGCTCCTATTTATTCTTCCTCCTCTTCATCATTCCCCTCACCCCTTCCTATGGTCCTCCGAAGGTGGTATTAAACCACGGAAATTAGTTCTGTCATTCACAACCCCTTCCCCCCACCCCTCATTCCCGTCCCCCTATTCCCCTCTTTGTCCCTCTCTCATTCTTTCCCGTTATCGCCTCACGTTTTCTACTCCTCCTCCCGTCCAGTTTCCTCATATCTTTGTCTTTCGATGTTTTACCCTACTTGACCTTACCGTTCCGTCTCTGAGAGAGAGAGAGAGAGAGAGAGAGAGAGAGAGAGAGAGAGAGAGAGAGAGAGAGAGAGAACTGGTAGAGGACGGGGCAGAGGACGTGGAAGAGGACGTGGAGGAGGAAGACATCTACAGCCGTCTCACCCTCCACTAACACATTTCCAGCGGCAGAATCTGAGGACAAATCTGCAAAACACAGGAGGTGCAACAAATCCTAGTCCACCCTCCCAGGCACCTAGGCTGTGCTCTCGCTGTCACAGGAAGGGGCACACTGCCTACAACTGCCTGCGAGATACCAGGTGTAATTACTGCTACAAGAAAGGACATCAGGAGGTCCAGTGTCGGAAGAAAAAGGAACTTGACAGACAGGGCCACCTGTTTAGAGGCCTGTTCTCAGAACAAACCAGCAGGATCTCTGAATTGGTGAACAAACTCACACGTCACCCACTTAGCTACTCCTATCCCAGCCCAGCAGGTGGTATTGTGCCTTATACAAGACCACAGACCTACATCCCTGCAGCTGCCTCAGTACCCTACCTCTCTCAAGGGCAGGCACCTTACATTCCCTACACACCCACCACCTCTAGCTGACCACTTCATCATGAGGAGCCAGTCTATCAGCATCCTGTCGGCCAACATTAGAGGTTTCATTGCTAATGTTGGAGAGCTCACACATAGTTTTGTGAACACTCGACGTCCCGACATGATAGCTGTTGTTGAAACATTTTTGGATGACAGGACTCCAGAAAATTTTGCAAGAATTGCTCGCTACACCTCATGGATGAGAAGAGACAGGTAAGGGCAAGAAGGAGGTGTTGCTGTGTGCTTCTCTAAAAGTGTTCATGCCCAGCACATTGATGTTGCCACCCCTACACATCTTGAAATGATGTTCTTCAAGCTCTGTATAAACACTAGTACCTCTGTACTAGCATGTGCAATGTACAGATCTCAGTGGCAACATGCAGACCCCATCAACTTCCTAATGGAAAATATTGACTCCCTTCTGCTACAACACAACTGTCAACATATTATAATTGTTGGTGACCTCAACCAGCACCTTATACAGAGGGACTTTGATGACCTTCTTGCAGTGTTTGACATGAGAAACTTTGTTGATTTCCCTACTCATATCTCTGGCTCCTCCCCTGACCCAGTAGTGAGTGATCTGGCAGAAGGCATAGTCACTTGTCAACCCCTCGGCTACGTTGGATCGTCTGACCACAAGGCTGTTTTTACGACACTTAAGATCCCAACAGAACGAGGTGAGGAGTCCACACGCACAACCTGGCTATGGGAAAGAGGTAATTGGCCAGCCCTTTGCTCTGAGCTCGCCACCACCGATTGGAATGCTCTTCTCCAAGTGAAAGCCTTCACTGGACACATTCTTAATCTACAACAAGAACACATTCCTCACCGGCAATATGTGACGAAGCCTACAGATCAGCCTTGGTTTGGCTTTCGTTGTAGAGAGGCTGCTACTGCTAAGTACAAAGCATGGCGAAGGTATAAGAGACATCCTACCACCTATAACAGGAACTTGCACACGCAAGCCTGTAGGCACATGGGTGATGTTCAAAAGTGGGCCATTGCTAAATGGGAGGTGGACACTAAAAGAAAGCTAGCATCAGGTAGGGTAGGCTTCAAAACCTGGTGGTCCCTGGTCAAGGACAGACAAGGTTATCTGCCTGATGAACTTATTCCACCTCTAAATCGACAGGATGGGACCACCTCTACTAGTAGTCAAGAGAAGGCGGACCTCTGCTGAACACTTTGCTACCAAAATGCAAGTACTTGATCCAGCAAGGAACCCTCCTTGGCTAGCTGCAAGAACTGTGTCAAAACTGTCAGTGGTGACAATAAGGCAGGAGGAGGTGCATTTCCTTCTTAAATCGCTTGACCAAGAAAAGGCTGTGGGCCCAGACAAGTTGAGCCCAAGATTGTTGAGAAGATGTGCAGACCAGCTAGCAGCACCTCTAACTCGCATCTTTCAGCACTGCCTAGTACAGTGTAAATGGCCCACTCTATGGAAAGAGGCAAATGTAGTCCCTGTTCACAAAAAAGAAGAGCAGAGCAGAAATCAGCAACTACAGACCAGTGTCACTCCTATCAATCACTGGTAAGATCCTTGAGACAATAATCTCAAGACAAATGACAGAGTTTTTTGACTACCACTCACTACTTTGTGATCGTCAATATGGCTTCAGGAAAGGTTACTCTGCTGCTGATCTGTTATTAAACCTCTCCACTAAGTGGCACCAGTCACTGGATGAATCCAAAGTCAGCTGTGTGGTATCACTGGACATTGATGGCGCTTTCGACCGGGTGTGGCACCAGGGCCTCTTAGCAAAACTTCAAGCACTGGGAATTGCAGGCTCTACGCTATGTCTCCTCAGTGATTACCTTCATGGTAGATCTCTAAGTGTAGTTCTCAATGGAACAGAATCAGCAAGACATCCTATTGGGGCAAGTGTTCCACAAGGAAGTGTGCTGGGTCTATTGTTATGGAATGTCTACTTCAACGACCTTCTTCATCTCATCCCAGAATCACATGCATATGCAGACGACTGTACACTAACATTCACTTATCCAAGAGAAGAAATGCCAGCTGCTTTAAGCTACATCAATCACCAGCTGAGAGCTATATCAGCTTGGGGAAATAGATGGCAAGTAACATTTGCACCTGAGAAAACGCAAATGATGATCGTCTCTAGGCACCATGATGGTAATGTTGGTGCAGCAGTAAGGATGAATGGGAGGGTGTTGGCACCTGGAGAAAAAGTTGATATCCTTATGGTGAAATTTGACTCCAAACTAACCATGAAGAACCATGTTATAAATCTTGCAAACAAGGCAGCCAGGAAGCTTACAGCACTTCGCCGTATCTCGCATCTGCTTGACAGTAGGGCTTGCAAGATTCTGTACGAGGCACAAGTACGCTCACACCTTGAGCATGCTCCACTTTCTTGGTTTGCCTGCCCCCCCTCTCATCTGCGACTGCTTGACAGAGTAGAGAACAGAGCAAGACGTCTCATCTCTCGCCTGGACCCATCCTGGATAGATCTGTCATTTCAGTAGAGCCTTCAACATAGGGGGGATGTGGGTGGCCTTACTGTTATGTACAAGGAAAAGATTGTCAAAATACCACACTTGGATCCACTTCGAGGACAGCATGAAACAAGCTTTTATGCCACAAGACGGGCAGAAAGCAGCAACTTCACTCTGGCTGTTCCCTTCTCTAGAACATCACTCCATCTGAGATCATACATACCCAGGATGACTCGAGTATGGAACACATTCGTACAGCATAATGATGTCAACGAGATAAAGTCAGTTGATCAAATGAAAATGCTGGCCCACAGATGGCTCCAACTTCATCCTGTTTCCTACTTGTATGTCTCATAACAATAAAAATGCTTTCAAATGAGCTGATGTAGGTAACAGCTCTTAGCTTGCCAATAAAGTTAGGAATCCTTAACCTGTAAATAGCTTGTCAATAAAGCTAGGGATCCTTAACCTTGTCAAACCCTGTGTAAAAAAAAAAAAAAAAAAAAAAAAAAGAGAGCGGGCGAGAGAGAGAGCGGGGGAGAGAGAGAGAGAGAGAGAGAGAGAGAGAGAGAGAGAGAGAGAGAGAGAGAGAGAGAGAGAGAGAGAGAGAGAGAGAGAGAGAGAGAGAAGAAAAAGATGGATAGCGATTTCTGAGGTTATGACATTAGGCAAGAAGTTGAGAGCAGTTTTCTTTGACGATTTTTTTTCCTTCTTACCTCGCCCTCTCCTCCCCTCTCCTACCCTCTCCTAACCCCTCTCCGAACTCTGTCTGCCTCTCATTCCCCTCATTCTCTTCCCCTCCCTCGCTCGTCCAGAGTCAGAGACTGTCATGGCTAAAATGTCATCACTGAGACAGTCACTGGAAGCCAGATTTGTTACTCAACTTTTGGTCAAGGAAAAAAATTCTTGTCAACAAAAATTTATGACATTTACTGAGGAAAAGTTTGACCAGAAGCTGCTTCTTCAGTCCTAAGAACTGTGGAGAAGAACTGGAGAAGCCACTCCTAGCGGAACGTTTAGCCAATAAATATTTTGAACTGTATGTGTACTCACCTAATTGTACTCACCTAATTGTGGTTGCAGGGGTCGAGACCCAGCTCCTGGCCCCCGCCTCTTCACTGATCGCTACTAGGTCCTCTCCCTCTCTGCTTCCTGAGCTTCGTGTTTATCAAACCTCGTGTGTGTATTTTCTAGTATGTGTGTGTGTGTGTGTGTGTGTGTGTGTGTGTGTGTGTGTGTGTGTGTGTGTGTGTGTGTGTGTGTGTGTGTGTGTGTGTGTGTGAGAGTGTGTGTACCCACCTAATTGTACTCACTTAATTGTGGTTGCAGGGGTCGAGTCCCAGCTCCTGGCATCACCTCTTCACTGGTCGCTACTAGGTCACTCTCCCAGCTCCGTGAATTTTATCACACCTATTCTTAAAGCTATGTATAGATCCTGCCTCCACAACATCACTTTCCAGATTATTCCACTTCCAGACAACTCTGTGACTGAAGAAATACTTCCTAACATCCCTGTGATTCATCTGATTCTTCAACTTCCAATTGTGGCCCCTTGTTGCTTTGTCCCATCTCGGGAACATCCTGTCTTTGTCCACCTTGTCGATTCCTCTCAGTATTTTTTATATTATCATATCCCTCCTATCTCTCCTGTCTTCTAGTGTCGTCAGGTCGATTTTCCTTAACCTCTCCTCGTAGGACATACCCCTTTGCTCCGGGACTAGTCTAGTTGCAAACCTTTTATTACAACCAAGGAGTACAAAGGCCTGTTATCCTGGGTGTAAAGGGAGCAAAATAAACACAGCAGAAAAACTTTTGACTTATATTATCCTTCACCAAGTAAGAACAGAATTATGTACACTATATATGCTATGTACAACAATAGGTATTAGTGCACTCCACGGTAAGCAAGGCAGAATAGAAGCCACTAGAGAGCAGACCGTGCTTCAACCAGCTCTAGAATGGGAATGACAAGGGCAGACAGGTGTGTGGTGCCCACAACACCTCTGCGATTGCCAAAACCATCTTCTCATTGGCTGGAACCTGGGTACTGATCGAACGATGGGGCCCCATCGTCAACCCTTAGCACCTGGTTCGCTGGTTGGGGGAGATAGCCTTTCAATGAGGGTGTGTACATGCGCCGAATAAAGGATACGTACTCTTTGCATGCCACACCTTTGCACTTTCTCTAGTTTCCTTACATGCTTGGCTAGGTGTGGGTTCCAAACTGGTGCTGCATACTCCAATATGGGCCTAATGTACACAGTGTACAGGGTCCTGAGCGATTCCTTATTAAGATGTCAGAAAGCTGTTCTTAGGTTTGCCAGGCGCTCGTTTACTGCAGCAGTTATTTGGTTGATGTGCGCCTCAGGAGATGTGCCTGATGTTATATCCACCCCAAGATCCTTTTCCTTGAGTGAGGTTTGTAGTCTCTGGCCTCCTAAGCTGTACTCCGTCTGTGGTCTTCTTTCCCCTTCCCCAATCTTCATGACTTTGCACTTGGTGGGGTTGAACTCCAGGAGCCAGTTGCTGGACCAGGTCTGTATCCTGTCCAGATCCCTTTGTAGTTCTGCCTTGTGTGTGTGTGTGTGTGTGTGTGTGTGTGTGTACTCACCTAGTTGAGTCCAAGCTCCTGGCCCCGCCTCTTCACTGGTCGCTACTAGGTCACTCTCCCTGAACCATGAGCTTTATCGTACCTCTGCTTAAAGCTATGTATGGATCCTGCCTCCACTACATCGCTTCCCAAACTACTGTGTGTGTGTGTGTGTGTGTGTGTGTGTGTGTGTGTGTGTGTGTGTGTGTGTGTGTGTGTGTGTGTGTGTGCGTATGCGTGTCTTCATCTTCCGTACCCCCAGACTCGTCCTCCAGGTGAAAAGAAAATTATGGAATATAATTGTATGATACAGACTCCACAGTGGAAAAAGATACAAGCCTATTTATCAAGCGAATCAACTGAAAATACATCATTCTAATAATTTATCTCCTATAATTATGTTGGCATCAGATGAGAAAGAGAGAACATAATCGTCCTTAATAGACTAAAGGAAATGAACTCCGTTTAGAGTATTCTTAAAAACTGAATTCTCTGGACACAATGGAAAATACTCTTCCTGTAGAGAAGATCACTGATATTGTAGGCTTAATATATGAGTTTTTATTAATTTTCAGAGGTGTTTCACATCTGTGTACTCTTGATGAACATGATGCAGATGTGAAAGGAGCTTAACTTATTGAGCAGTCGCCTTACAAAGTGAGTCCAGTCAAGCAACAAACTCTTAGGATACACATGCATTACCCCTCTGAACTGCAGCAGTGACTCGCTGGAACAGGAAACTTACTGCTCTGAGACCTTTAGTAAGGCTATATATATATATATATAGTCTTATTAAATATATGGCTTTTTAGTATCGAAATCATACTCTACCTGACTCTTGAAATCGTAATAACGCAACTGCAAAGAACTCGCACAATGAATGGAAATCGAATCGCTCTCCTCTACTGGCCTCTTAGTTGTAGAATTTGCTCGCCATGTGTTAAAACTCCCCATCCTTTATGTCAGCAGATTGTTCCCGAAGAATGTGTGCTGACTACATAAAGGTTAATGCAGCAACATTCTAGACAGCTTCATTTCCTAGGATAGAAGATAACATTGCTCTGGCATCTGGGGCAAGATTTGTTTCCAGCTGTGTCTTGTTTGAAGATTATTATCAAATTCATTTAACAGGAAGAGCGACGGACATTTCATCGTTCACTATTAAACCTATCTTGTAGCTCCGTTCAGTATGAATAATGCCCCTAGAACATCTCAAAAGTCTGTGCACAAACTGGCAGTGACTCTAGCTGTGGAATATTATAATTTAACTAATAATAATAAAATAATAATAATATCTTTATTTCTACAAGTACATGCACATGGCATACAGGTCTAGCTGACATCAATGATATACTACTATATAGAAAGCCCCTTGTTATGGTGAGACTTTCAGGCAAATTAGGTCAATTTTTGTCCCAGGATGCGACCCACATCAATCTACTAACACCCAGGTACCCATTTTTACTGATGGGTGAACACGGATTACCGGTGTAAGAAAACACGCCCAGTGTTTCCACCCTTGCCGGGAACTGAACCCGGACACTCAGCGTGTGAAGTGAGAGCTTTTACCACCAGGCCACGGACCATTAAACATAGTGATGCCCAGTCAAAACAAGAATGAGCACACACTATGAATATGTTCTCTGTTCGAATGCCCTGCTCACTTTAACATTATGGTGACACTGGCCAAGTGTGAGTTCGACCAGGCAAACAGGGCCTGTTGTAGGCAAAGCTCCTCGGAGTTTTAAACCTAAAATCTTCTATTCAGCAGATTTGTTAAATAAGATTTGAAAAAAAACGCATCTCTTTCTATTGAGTAAAGAATCTTGTACAAATATCTTTTCAGTCTGCAGGATAAATAATAGACTCACGTTAGAACCTAATCGATATAATACCTGATAGCAAATCTATCAATTTATATGTCAAATGGATGTTAATTAAACCCAACACTACATTTTTTCTGTGTCCACCACCAGACTGATTACGTATAAGATACATTAGACCAAATCTTATAAGGTTTTTATAAGTATTAACGTTTGCATCTCATTAACACACGCCCTGAAGTGCATGTGTGTGAAGATGCAATACTGACAAAGACCAAGTCAACAGAGCACAGTGCAGGCACTAAAAATGCAGAGACAAATTCTAGTCTCTTTTAGAGTATGCAGAATTCACAAAGCTGGGCAGACCTAACTCCACTTACTTCTTAGTATGCAGAAATTGACCTCTTTCTGAGACCCAGCCAGGCAATGAGGAATTAGAGTTTAATACAACATAAGAGCACCGACAATGAATCAATGACAATCCCGGGACTCAGTGAAGACCACGTAAGTACTCAGTCTGTCCACCTAGGACAGATGCAATGAAAGTCGCAGCCTCTTCTACAGTGGCTGCCTCCTAAACGAACCAAATCTAAGTTCACAAAAGATCAAGAGCCGACACTCTATGACTATGTTCAAATGTGCCATAACATGTGTTCGTATTACGGGCACTCTGAACGCAGTTGTCACTCTGAACTGCGTTCAGAGTGACAACTTATCCTCTCAGAGACCACGTTAACAATGAAGTTGAAACAACATCGTCTACACAATTGATTAATGTTTCAAATGCCAGACAATGCAGAAATACAGAGTCATATAACCCCACTGTGTAAAAAAACGGTGCTTGCATATGAGGCTATGATAATTTAAAGCGAGCACTAGCGAACATTCTCCTCCAGTCGGTAGCAAATTGCCAGCTGATGACCTGGGAACGAGTGTGTGGGTGGACGGTTGCACCTGGCACTGCGACATAACACAGGCACGCCCACAACACAGGCACGCCCACCACTTCTTATGTAAGTAGCTTGTGGCAAGCGCCTCCATATCAATCCTCTCGCACAATTTTATGGAAACGGTAGAAGATAAAAATAACCCGGAGGTTATTACAGCTGAGGACTTGATTACCTCAGCTGTCAGACAGTGGTTGGTATATCTCAGCTGTCAGACAGTGGTTGGTATACCTCAGCTGTCAGACAGTGGTTGGTATACCTCAGCTGTCAGACAGTGGTTGGTATACCTCAGCTGTCAGACAGTGGTTGGTATACCTCAGCTGTCAGACAGTGGTTGGTATACCTCAGCTGTCAGACAGTGGTTGGTATACCTCAGCTGTCAGACAGTGGTTGGTATATCTCAGCTGTCAGACAGTGGTTGGTATACCTCAGCTGTCAGACAGTGGTTGGTATACCTCAGTATGGTTGGTATCTCAGCTGTCAGACAGTGGTTGGTATACCTCAGCTGTCAGACAGTGGTTGGTATACCTCTCAGACTGTCCTCAGACAGACAGTGATTGGTATACCTCAGCTGTCAGACAGTGGTTGGTATACCTCAGCTGTCAGACAGTGGTTGGTATACCTCAGCTGTCAGACAGTGGTTGGTATACCTCAGCTGTCAGACAGTGGTTGGTATACCTCAGCTGTCAGACAGTAGCTGGTATACCTCGTGATAATGTCAAGGTTAACGCTAAACTTTACTGAATATGCGGTAAACAAACACGATTCAGTGTACAGATGTACGTAACAACTCCCTTTCCTCCCCTTAACCTGCTACCCTCTACTCCCCCTCCTCTTCTACCCCTCTGCTCCCCCTCTCCTGCTACCCCTCTCCTTCCCCTCCTCTTCTACCCCTTTCCTCCCCCTCCCTTGCTACTCCCCTTCTCCTCCCCTCCTCTGCTACCTCTCTCCTGTCCCCTCCCCTGCTACCCCTCTGCTCCTCAACTCTGCTACCCCTCTCCTTTCCCTCCTCTGCTTCCCCTCTCTTCATCGTCTTCTCCTTTCCGTTCTCATTCCCACCTCTCTGAAAACTCCTACTCTCCTTCATCTCTCTTTTTTCTCTTTTCCTCCTCTCTTTCCCCCTCACCTTCTCCCTCTCCTCCTCCTCCTCCTCCTCCTCCTCCTCCTCCTCCTCCTCCTCCTCTTCTCCCTCATCATCATCCTGTCAAGATCTACAAATACTTCTTTTCTCCTCTTTTAAGCAGATGTCACTTTGACAAACCTTTGAAAATGGAGTGAACCTTCCCTCCTTCCTTCCCTTCCCTTCCCCTCCCTCCCTCCCTCCCCTCTCCCTCCCCTCCTCCCTCCTCCCCTCCCTCCCTCCTCCCTCCCTCCCTCCCTCCTCCCTCACCTCCTCACCCTCTCCTCCCTCCTCTCTTCCTCCCTCTCTCCCTCCTTCCCTTCCTCCTTCTCTCTCTATCTCCTTCCCTTCCTCCCTCCCTCCATTCCCCTCTTCCTCCCTCCTTCTCTTCCACAGTGCCTCTCTCTCCTTAGATCCCTCCCTTCTTCCCTCCCGGTCTCCCTCTCTCTTTCTCTCATTTTTTTTCACTCTTTCGTTTTTATACTTCCTATTTTCTCTATCTCTCTTTCCATTTTTCCTGCCCAGACGTCTCTTCTACTCTCTTTCCATCAATTCCAACCAACTTTTCTTTCCTCTCCTCTTTTTCGTTTCGTCCTTCCTTCCCTCCCTCCATTCTTTTCCTCCACTCCTCCTTCCTTTCCTCCAACCCATTTTATCTCCCTTCCATTCTCATTCCATTCTTTCCATCGTTCTTTATCCCATCTCTCTCTCTCCCTTCCATTCTTCATCTTTCTCCTCTCTCTGCTATTCTTCCTCTATTTTCATTCTCCTTCCATTCCTCCATCTTCCACCTCTCCCTCCCATCCTCGCTCTTTTCTTTCTATTGACCTTCACTCTTTGTCCCTTCCATCCTCTCTCTCTTCTTTCTATTCACCCTCACTCTTTCTCCCTTACATCCTCCTCCTCTGTCTCTCATCCTCCTCTCCGGACAATCCTCCTTCAGTTTCCTCCCTTCCTCTTCCCATTCACCCATTATTCCTGTTCCTCTCCCTACCATCTTCCCTTTAATCTTCCTATTTCCCCTCTATTATTCCACCCCTGCCTACCTGCATCCTCTGCCAGGGAGCGTAAAAGCTGCCTCAAGGACCATATTTTCTCTCTCACTGTCATGCCACAGATTCATCAAAATACATATTGTTTCTACCGAAGGGAGATATTATATAGCCTGGAATATACCACCTATATACTTTGTGTGTCACTGCAGTCTGTGAGTGAAGACAGTGTGTATATATGCTGCTATCACGTTTTATATGTTGGTAGGACATTGTATATAGTAGTAAGACTTTGTATATCTGAAAAGACATTGTATGCATGTATATATATATATATATATATATATATATATATATATATATATATATATCTATATATATATATATATATATATGTATATATATATATATATATATATATATATATATATATATATATATATATATATATATATATATATATAATATATATATATATATATATATATATATATATATATATATATATATATATATATATATATCTTTAGGAGAACAGAATGGCACAATACCGTGATTGGAACAATACACTTATAACCCGCACACAGAAGACAAAAACTTATGAACACGTAAATAGTATAAGTCGGACCGTAACGTCATCATAATTTACTCTCTCCTCTGTGCTGGGATATTTTTATATTTCTTTATTCATTTCAAAATCACAAACATGAATACAACATGCCAAAGATCATGAATCTCCTTCAGCTCCTCGGAAGAAGCTGGACCCGAGCCGAGTATGCAAGCGAGTATTTCCAACCCCCTCCCAGTGGCCACATTACCAGGCACACTCTTCTAGCACCGGGTACAGACCTTCTTCTTTGCTCCCAGAACAACTCTAATCCTCCCTGGCTCTTTACGGCCTTCACTTCCTCGAAGTTTCCATCTCCGATACTGCCTCACACATACACAAAAAACAGGACCCTTGTTTTCACTCCCACACCTGAGACTCCTTCCTGAAAAATGGATTTCCTCCCCATTAAATTAGCAATGCTCACCAATGAGGCAACGAGGTATGGGGTACGAGGATGAAGGAAAGAAAACTGGGAAGGATGAGAGAAAACTGGAGGGGCGAGAAAGTGTGTGTGGTTGAGTGAAATGGAAAGGAGATAGATGAGATCTAATAAAGAGGAATTGGGAAGAAAAGGATAAATGTGGGAAGGGAGTGGGGTGAGAGAGGTAGGGAGTGAAAGATGGGAAATGAGTTGGAGGAGAGGTGATGGTAAAGAGTATGGATGGAATAGGTAGAGAGAGGGGTGGGAGGATTGTGTTAAGCAACCTTGTTTCAAAAAATTCCATGTATAGGTTACTAACTACGATTTACCATTGCCAGTTCCTACTATCATTAAACTTATTAAACTTTGCATTGTTGATGCAAAATTTGTATTTAATGATAAGTTTTACACTCAGAAGTTTGGTATGGCAATGGGAAATCCTCTTTCACCTGTTCTTAGTAACCTATACATGGAATTTTTTGAAACAAGGTTCCTTAACACAATCTTCCCTAATAGAGCTAAATGGTTCAGATATGTTGATGATATTTTGTGTCTTATGCCCAAAAATGTAGATATGCACCATTTCCTTGGAAAATTAAATAGCTTAGCCCATTCTATAAACTTTACTGTTGAGTTTGAAGAAAATAACTCATTGCCTTTTCTAGATGTTTTAATTATTAAGGGTAATAATGAATTCAAATT
>NC_091310.1:34571261-34598761 GCF_038502225.1 Cherax quadricarinatus | reverse complement strand
GGACACAGGGACAAGGGGTCACAACTGGAAGCTGAAGACTCAGACGAGTCACAGGGACGTTAGGAAGTATTTCTTCAGTCATGGAGTTGTCAGCAAGTGGAATAGCCTAGCAAGTGAAGTAGTGGAGGCAGGAACCATACATAGTTTTAAGAAGAGGTATGACAAAGCTCAGGAAGCAGAGAGAGAGAGGATCCAGTAGCGATCAGTGAAGAGGCGGGGCCAGGAGCTGAGTCTCGACCCCTGCAACCACAATTAGGTGAGTACAACTGACACACACACACACACACACACACACACACACACACACACACACACACACACACACACACACACACACACACACACACACACACACACACACACACAGTTGGTAAGCTCAAGGAATTAATGAGACACCACAGTCATTATGAGAAACAAACTTGGAGTAAATTGCATTTGGCCAACATAATGAACTTATGTTGTTGTCATTATCGGAGCTCAGCGGGACTCGTGGGAGAAAGAGAGAGAGAGAGAGAGAGAGAGAGAGAAAATATGAATGTGTATTCACTGATTTTTATTTACGGAGGTCGAAACTTAGCTCCTGGCCCCACCTCCTAGTCGTTAGGTAGTGTTATTATTTTTATGCCTTGCTGATATATTTTGCATTCTCTGCGCTTCTGTCTGTCTTTATCTCTCTTTACCTATCTCTGTTTCTCTTTCAATTACTTTGTAAGATAATTTGGAATAACAACTGAATAACTCAGGGGACGATACTTATAAGCACTGAAAACCCTGGATTTATTCTACGGTCAGATCACTTTGTGGACGGAGAGAGTATGGTGAAAGTTCTTCCTTTTCTTTATATTATGACAGCCTCTTTCAAGACAGGATGTGTTGCAGTACTAGTGATAGCGATCTAGTACTATAACATCTGCATTTATCATAAATGTATCGGTTTTTCATCCTACCTCACCAATACCTACTTATTTATACACCTTTTTTTCTATTATTTATTCGTCCCTCTACCTCTTCTCCTCCCTACACACTTTCGCCTTCAATATACGTCTTTCCATCTCCCTCTCTTCGCCTATCGATATATATACGTATCTATTTATTATTTCCACTTTCCTTACATCCCTGCATCCCTTTCATCTCCCTCTCCCTATCTCTCTCCAAGCCTCTGCATCCCTCCGCTCGTATTCCACATTCGTCTTCAGTGATACGGTCGGCAGCTGAAGCCGACGTCCGTAAGGCACTAAATCGCTGTCAACTGCCCTTAAGAATACCAGCAGAGTGTACACTGCCTACATCGCTTGGTCTCCACACACTGCAGGTACCGCCTCTATACGAATGCCTTTCGTTTTCCGAAAGGCATTCGTAAAGAGGCGGTGCACATATTTCCGTTGAGAACATCGGCAAGTTTTGGGGAGTACGTGAGTCGTTGGGAAAATATCTCGGCAGCGGCGCGTGTTGCCTCTCGAATTTGCATGCATATTTTTAGATTTGTGGGCTTTTGTGAGGCTGAGATCACAGGGCTTTCCCAACGTCTGAAATAATAAGGCTTTTAGCGTCTGAAATTTCGCTTTCCTGCAGGTATCTGAAAATCATCGTAGAAATATTGAAAACTCGCTTTTCTGCTAACTTTAAGATACTCAAGTTTCGTTAACTATTATATATAATTTATCTCTATTTGTTGTTGAACATTCCTTTTATCTACCTCACACACACACACAATTATATATATATATATATATATATATATATATATATATATATATATATATATATATATATATATATATATATATTAATATATGCATATATATATATATATATATATATATGCAAGGAATTCGCTAGAGCAGGCGAAATATACACAAACACTGATCTCTGGCCGAAGGAGACTCGATCCTACGAACCTTGGAACAAGGTACGTAGTGCCTTACCGTTCTCACCACACTGGACCAATACCTTGGCGTCCAGCTTGCGCTACACGTTGATCCAAGGCAGCCAGCTTTCAGGGAGAATGCTTACAGCTTTTCATCTCATCCCCTGCATGCATCAGCCTTACTAGAGATTTTAACAATGCAAAGAATTCGCATTGGTGTGTCTGCACAAGACGTGCAGACACACCAGACTCTTGCACCAACAGAGGAGACTGACTCACACTGAGAAGAGTCCAGAAGTGGAACAAAATCACGACCACACTGGTGGACAGTCAGCCAAACTACGTCTTATGGTTCGTAGGGAGAATGAACAGAAGTTAAGATAAATACAAAATAAAATCTCACACAGTAGACTTAAAACCATTTATAGGAATAAGTGAGACGTACAAAAAATATTACCTTATGTTAAGTTAAGGAAAAATTAAAAAAAAAAAAAAAAGGTCGTGATAGGTAACAGCTGCCATAAGAAACTTCCCAACACTAAAATGAATTGATTAACTCAGTGAACGATATTTTAAAACTCTCGAAATCAGGATTTAGAGTAATTTGCAAAGCCTCCTTAGCTACCACGAAGCCTAACTCCCAGGGTAGTTTGTGGAGGGAGAGTTAGACTGTGCTGCAGGAACATTACTCGGTAAAGAACCGCATCCACAAACAAACGGATTACACCGCAGCCATTCACATATTCACTGTGAAATAAATATACAAACGAACTTTTCCTTCACATGTAAATATATCGTAGTTGTTAATTAACCACCACACACTTCAACACCAACTACCATACACCATCACTACCACACATCATAAAAACACTATCCCACACCATCACACACAACCACACCCATCTCTCACCCACGCCCTCTCTCACCCACGCCCTCTCTCTCTCTCACAGTACTCACGCACACACCCACAACGTCACCAGGATCAGTCTTTTTTGAGAAGCTTCCCACGAGTGTTATAAAAACAAACATTTTTGAAGTGCCTGCCACCTACAACATTAAAGTGGGCACCGTCATAGTCGTCCAAAAATACTTACTACAGTCATCTTCTCTCACCTAGTGAGTTATTGGGTAAACATATATAGTTAATTGTAAAAGCCAAGACCGTCCTGATAAAACTAAGAAATAGTTAAAAAAAATTGCAATATAGGTAGATAAAACAACAGAAGAAAAACTCAACAAGTGAACAAAGGGGAAGCAGGAAGGTTAAGAAAGTTAATGAAGCAAGGATGAGAATGCGAAGGTAGAAAGTTTGCGTTACGTGGATTCTGAGAAATCGGGAAAAGCAAAAAAAAATCATTCGATCTTACGTTGAAGTATCAGAAAAACAAGATAAGTAAGGACAAAAAGATAAGGTGCATCAGACTCACCAGGATTTATC
This sequence comes from Cherax quadricarinatus, assembly GCF_038502225.1. Lineage (NCBI taxonomy): Eukaryota > Metazoa > Arthropoda > Malacostraca > Decapoda > Parastacidae > Cherax > Cherax quadricarinatus. The sequence continues at coordinate 34,595,456 of NC_091310.1, read as the reverse complement.
GAGCGATGATCAGGCAATAACTAGGAAACATATAAACAGTACGGAGACAAGGAACATGACTGGGAGATGAGTTAAGCAGAATATGCAATGTGTGAGGGGACTCAGAGAGCATAAACAAACTTGCACTTACTTAATAAGAGCCCATGAAACAGTGACATAAATAAACAGGCATTATGAACAGAGACTCACACAGCAGAGATATGTGAAGCTCTGTGATTATTTTTGGACTGACAAAACAGAAGCAAATGGAAAAAATGTGTAAATAATGTGGAGGGAAAAATGGTGATGGAAGAATTGTTAATAACTGCAGGAATAACGAATGCATGAAAAAAAGGGGCTGGCAGTTTTTTCTGGGTTGGCGTGTATTAAAAAATTGACGACTCTCAGTAAAACAGATTTAGGGATCAGCAAGAGGTAGGGATCAGTTAGGAAAAAAATGAAATTATTATTTTTGACATCAGGCAGGTATTACAGAATATTTGTAGTGCTTTGGCAATTTGCTTGACTGTAGACAGAACACTGTCTCATAGCATACATTTCTCAGCACTAATGGCACTGGTACAATAATGTAGATTGGTGGAATGATGATGTGAAGAGAGTAGTAAGGGAGAAAAAGTTAGCATATAAGAAGTTTTTACAAAGTAGAAGTGATGCAAGGAGGGAAGAGTATATGGAGAAAAAGAGAGAGGTTAAGAGAGTGGTGAAGCAATGTAAAAAGAGAGCAAATGAGAGAGTGGGTGAGATGTTATCAACAAATTTTGTTGAAAATAAGAAAAAGTTTTGGAGTGAGATTAACAAGTTAAGAAAGCCTAGAGAACAAATGGATTTGTCAGTTAAAAATAGGAGAGGAGAGTTATTAAATGGAGAGTTAGAGGTATTGGGAAGATGGAGAGAATATTTTGAGGAATTGTTAAATGTTGATGAAGATAAGGAAGCTGTGATTTCGTGTATAGTGCAAGGAGGAACAACATCTTGTAGAAGTGAGGAAGAGCCAGTTGTGAGTGTGGGGGAAGTTCGTGAGGCAGTAGGTAAAATGAAAGGGGGTAAGGCAGCCGGGATTGATGGGATAAAGATAGAAATGTTAAAAGCAGGTGGGGATATAGTTTTGGAGTGGTTGGTGCAATTATTTAATAAATGTATGGAAGAGGGTAAGGTACCTAGGGATTGGCAGAGAGCATGCATAGTTCCTTTGTATAAAGGCAAAGGGGATAAAAGAGAGTGCAAAAATTATAGGGGAATAAGACTGTTGAGTATACCTGGCAAAGTGTATGGTAGAGTTAGTATTGAAAGAATTAAGAGTAAGACGGAGAATAGATTAGCAGATGAACAAGGAGACTTTAGGAAAGGTAGGGGGTGTGTGGACCAGGTGTTTACAGTGAAACATATAAGTGAACAGTATTTAGATAAGGCTAAAGAGGTCTTTGTGGCATTTATGGATTTGGAAAAGGCGTATGACAGGGTGGATAGGGGGCAATGTGGCAGATGTTGCAGGTGAATGGTGTAGGAGGTAGGTTACTGAAAGCAGTGAAGAGTTTTTACGAGGATAGTGAGGCTCAAGTTAGAGTATGTAGGAAAGAGGGAAATTATTTCCCAGTAAAAGTAGGCCTTAGACAAGGATGTGTGATGTCACCGTGGTTGTTTAATATATTTATAGATGGGGTTGTAAGAGAAGTAAATGCGAGGATCTTGGCAAGAGGCGTGGAGTTAAAAGATAAAGAATCACACATAAAGTGGGAGTTGTCACAGTTGCTCTTTGCTGATGACACTGTGCTCTTGGGAGGTTCTGAAGAGAAGTTGCAGAGATTGGTGGATGAATTTGGTAGGGTGTGCAAAAGAAGAAAATTGAAAGTGAATACAGGAAAGAGTAAGGTTATGAGGATAACAAAAAGATTAGGTGATGAAAGATTGGATATCAGATTGGAGGGAGAGAGTATGGAGGAGGTGAATGTATTCAGATATTTGAGAGTGGACATGTCAGCGGATGGGTCTATGAAAGATGAGGTGAATCATAGAATTGATGAGGGGAAAAGGGTGAGTGGTGCACTTAGGAGTCTGTGGAGACAAAGAACTTTGTCCTTGGAGGCAAAGAGGGGAATGTATGAGAGTATAGTTTTACCAACGCTCTTATATGGGTGTGAAGCATGGGTGATGAATGTTGCAGCGAGGAGAAGGCTGGAGGCAGTGGAGATGTCATGTCTGAGAGCAATGTGTGGTGTGAATATAATGCAGAGATTTCGTAGTTTGGAAGTTAGGAGGAGGTGCGGGATTACCAAAACTGTTGTCCAGAGGGCTGAGGAAGGGTTGTTGAGGTGGTTCGGACATGTGGAGAGAATGGAGCGAAACAGAATAACTTCAAGAGTGTATCAGTCTGTAGTGGAAGGAAGGCGGGGTAGGGGTCGGCCTAGGAAAGGTTGGAGGGAGGGGGTAAAGGAGGTTTTGTGTGCGAGGGGCTTGGACTTCCAGCAGGCATGCGTGAGCGTGTTTAATAGGAGTGAATGGAGACAAATGGTTTTTAATACTTGAAGTGCTGTTGGAGTGTGAGCAAAGTAACATTTATGAAGGGGTTCAGGGAAACCGGCAGGCCGGACTTGAGTCCTGGAGATGGGAAGTACAGTGCCTGCACTCTGAAGGAGGGGTGTTAATGTTGCAGTTTAAAAACTGTAGTGTAAAGCACCCTTCTGGCAAGACAGTGATGGAGTGAATGATGGTGAAAGTTTTTCTTTTTCGGGCCACCCTGCCTTGGTGGGAATCGGCCAGTGTGATAATAAAAAATAATAAGAACATGCTGTCATAGGATCAGATTTAAGAAGAGAGAATAGCAAGAGACCAAAGGTTAGAGGAAGAGAAAACACAGAAAAAGAGTGCCACAGAGCCAAGGAGAGAAGTGTAGGCAGTAGTTTCACCCAGAGACAATCACTAACAACCAGAGGCCACTAACAAGCGCCAGTCTCCCATACCTCTGATCCTCCAGCCCTCATTCTATTCACTCTAGTCTAAACCCTTCCACTCACTCTCCACGCCATCCCTCATTCTACCATCCCACACACACACACACACACACACACACACACACACACACACACACACACACACACACTCACATACACACACTCCAACCTCCACCAATTGCATTTACTAGTAGCCCAGCAACCAATCAAAGCGGATTCGCTCAATCGAGGACTTCCATCATCTGGTAGAGCAAGATAGACACACACACATACATACAATCGGTCATGACCAGTTGAGCGGCGTGGCTAGGTGAATCGACCCCAGCGGTCACACATAGGTAAGTACACATATGTAAGAACGTACATTTAGAAAGTTCTTTTTAATTCTCTTTTTAATTAAGAAAGTAATGGAGGTAAACATCACGCACAGCTTCCAAACAAGGTATGACAGTAAAGCTGGTTGATAAGAGCAATAGGTGGAGACAGGAGCTGTGAATCAATCAATACAAATATAAATACGTGAAGGCACTTATACATACATCCACGCAAACAGGCACATACACACACACACACACACACACACACACACACACACACACACACACACACACACACACACACACACACACACACACACACACACCAGTGAAGGGGCGGGGCCAGGAGCTGTGAATCGACCCCTGCAACCACAACTAAGTGAATACAACTAGGTGAGTACACACACACACACACACACACACACACACACACACACACACACTACTGACCACCTCAGTGACGCACCAGTCCTCCTCAACACTAATAGCTTAGTTAATTGAATGTCCACAAGAGGGTGTCAAGAGCAGTTCTGAATCTTAACTCTCCCTCTCCCTCCCTCTCTCTCTCTCTCTCTCTCTCTCTCTCTCTCTCTCTCTCTCTCTCTCTCTCTCTCTCTCTCTCTCTCTCTCTCTCTCTCTCTCTCTCTCTCTCTCTCTCTCTCTCTCTCTCTCTCTCTCTCTCTCTCTCTCTCTCTGCCTAAGTTAGCACTTTATTAACACTGAGGTAAAATAATTAATTTCTTCACTGTGTCAGGACGTGAACGAGGACGGAACACAACCACCCTTGGATATCTTTATCCAAGTGCTGACACATGCGTCTCATTCCTCACATTAACGTTTATATATATATATATATATATATATATATATATATATATATATATATATATATATATATATATATATATATATATATATATATATATATATATATATATACATATATATATATATATATATATATATATATATATATATATATATATATATATATATATATATATATATATATATATATATATATATATATATATATATATATATATATATTGCAAAAACAACAGCCATCATCCTTTATTTGACAGGTGTTCACTAAACGGAGAACTTTTTTCCCCTACAAATATGCAATTAACTTCTAGTTGCATTCCTGACTACATATTGGAAGTTGAAAATTATGGATATTATTTCCGTGAAGTTGGGTTATATTTGGTGTCGGGGATTCTAATGTTGTTTCGCTAATTTAAAGCATTTTAATGGACACATTGCTCTGGTGCAGGTGAACGTCAGTGAGATGAACGCCAGTGAGATGAACGCCAGTGAGATGAACGCCAGTGAGATGAACGCCAGTGAGATGAACGCCAGTGAGATGAACGCCAGTGAGATGAACGCCAGTGAGTTGAACGCCAGTAAGATGAACGCCAGTGAAGAACAGCTTCTCTGCGTTCATTAATTTGATGCTCAGTGTTGTAGATGAATGGTTCAAAGAACCGACACGTTGTTAAATTAGACACTTGTGCAACTCTTGGGTATCTTTATTGAGGAAACGTTTCGCCACACAGTGGCTTCATCAATCCATACAAAGGAAAAACTTGAAGAACAGGAGCAGAATGAGGTAATCAGTCCCTCAGCCTTTGTATGGACTGATGAAGCCACTGTGTGGCGAAACGTTTCCTCAATAAAGATACCCAAGAGTTGCACATGTGTCTAATTTAACAATGGTCAGTGTTGCTGGTGAACGTAGCAGCGATCAGCCTGGACTGTGAAGCAGTCTGTCACATACTGCTATAACCTAACGCATGAGTTATCGTTATCGATCATCGGCAACATACAACATACAACAACATACAACATACAACATCATACAATATTCGACAAAATATTTAAGAACAGCTTTTTTTTTTTTTCAAAATTGCGTGAGAACTTTTTTGTTTTTTGTCTTAGCTGTAAAAAGCAGAGAATGTAAAGGAAGACTAATATAAAAGGCGAAACAATAGGTTATATGATATATATATGTCGTGCCGAATAAGTAAAACTTGCCAAATAGAGCAAGCGAAAATTTGTGTATGCAACAATTTTGCAAGAACCATTCTGAATCTAACGAAAAAAAAATATATTTCATTATGTTTATTTATTATTAATTTTTTGTAAGCTTGTATAAAATAAATTAAACTGCGTTTGTTATAATAAGGGTAGGTAAGTTTTCTAAGGTTCTTTTGGTACAAATTCGTAAATTTTTATATTTACATAAATGAAACAATATATTTTTAAATGTATAAGAGAAAATTTTAGAAAGGACTTAATTTTAAATGAGGTCTTGCTAATTGACCAGTTTTACCTATTCGGCACGGCATATATATGGGAGACGGCCGACTTGTTAAATATATATATATATATATATATATATATATATATATATATATATATATATATATATATATATATATATATATTAGCTATACTCCGGGCTACATACTCATCAAATTTGTACATTCCAGGCCCATGGTGGTATTATGTTCTGTTCCAATACCATTATGCTCGAGGCTATAATTTCCTGGATTATAGCTCACCTATATTTTACCTGTGCCATAAGTGTCTCGTTAATTTTAGGCTGGCAAATATTGCATTAGACTTATGTTCCATTTATATCGATATATCCTGTTTTGGTCTGGTCTCTTGGTTCTTCCCAGCTTGAGTAATGCATGTCTCAGAACACTGTATACATGTCATTCGGTATGCACATCTGAAACTAACTCTTGAAGAGGTTGGGAAAAACATATGTTAAGCTCTGTTTGTCCTCTTAAAGACGATATTAACGCAAAGTCATCAAGAATGTGTAAAATGTTCTTCTTATAAGGTAACATGAGAACGTTGTCCTGTGTTTAATTAAATGCCATTATGTTTTAATTATGTGAAAGCCTTTTTGATTAAAAATATGATATGGAATATACTTTTCCCTATCACCTTTTTGGTGATTAGAATAATAACTAATACACCAAGTGATAAATAAGCAGAAGAATGAACGGGAACTCGAACTTTGGTCCTGGTAGTGGTAGACCCAGCGCTGGACCACTGAACCACGAAACTTGGAATAGGAAGGTTTTAACGCATAGCACTTCTGTGACTTGTTTGTGTCAGCACCAGCAACTGTTACGCTACTTTCTCTCCTACAGTCCCAAAAACTTGCCTTTAACATCTGTTCTCGAAACCATCAAAGCCATATAGTTCCTAAACTCAGGAAAAGTTGTAATAAACGACTGTTTATGCATTATGACTTACGTGGAGTTTATGAAAGCAGATGTTTGTAGGCTGTCTATAAACAGGGAATTAAAAACAAACTCTACCCTACCACTAGACAACAGATGGCAGCACATATCTAAGTGCTCTGCATTCAAAGAATTCATTAAACAAATAACTTTAAAAATAGAAGACAGAGAATTTTCCAGTGTCATGTCAAATTTTAGTAAAGAGAAACAGATTTGACAAACTGAAACAGATCTGCAATTTAAATTCCCAATTAAATGAGAGTGATATTCAATGGAGCGTCTATATGTGTATTAAATTAAGGGAAGATTAGTTTATTTCATCTCTATCACTCGCCACTTACGTACACGGGAGTACGTGGGAGAGGGAGGCAGCAACGGACTTAGAAATCCGCACCATCTGCATCACTTGATCAAGATGCAGAGGAACATAGCAAAGTGTCTCTAAATATATTAGAATATATCAGAGTGCACCAAAGTGCATTAGGGAAAGTTAAAGTGCATAACAGCACAGGGATGAGAGGGCATACGAGATTCATACTGACAACTCATGTATCTCGTGTTTGTCACTGGGTCTGTGCCAGTCAGGGCATCAGCCTCTCTGGATGTTCCTTTCTGTGTTACTCTAATGCTTCACTGACGGCTTTTCCACATGCAATGGGCTTTGTCAAGTCACGAACTGGCAGTTACTTGGTAAAGCCCAATATATATATATATATATATATATATATATATATATATATATATATATATATATATATATATATATATATATATATATATATAGATATATATATATATATATATATATATATATATATATATATATATATATATATATATATATATATATATATATATACATATATACATAGATACATACATATATAACGAGAGATTTCTGTCTTATTACATCTGGAGAGGTGTGAACACTAAACACCACGGTTACCGGTGTTTATATGATTATTTCCATCAGGTACATATCTACCCAATAAACATCGCCGCTAGAGATATTTCCATTCCAGACATCTGCAGGAGAGATAATTGACCATGGCCAATTAAAGGTCAGCTGTTTATAAGCTAATAGAGATTAGAGGAGCTAATAGCCTCTTAACGATCGTTATTAGAATTGTTCAGCCTTATCTTGTTATTTCCCCCCTCACACCAGCCCCTTTCATACAAGCCCACTCATATCACCTCCCCCTCATATCATCTCCCCACTCGCATATTATTCCCTCCCTCATACCATGCTCTAGTTTCTTAACATTCTTTTTCAGGTAAGGGTTCCAGGCTGGTGCTGCATACTCCAGGACGGGCCTGACATACATCGTATGCCATGACTAAGTAAATTTATTCAGGTATACGCAAATACAGTTACATAGATTGCCGCATAAATGTAGAGAACCTAGGATAACCCAAGAAAGTCAGGTTAGGTTAGGTAAGGTTCGTTAGGAAACAGGACAAGCGTTTCCTGACGTGGGTCTTAGTCAGATGACCCACCACTGGAGCTTTTCGTCATCTGACCGAGACCTTCCGTTGGCTTACCGGTCCACCCCTTTAAAAAATTAACGTCATAGTTATAACCATTTTTTATTATGAAAGTCAGACAAAGTGACTTACTTTCATTGGCAGAGAATCCAGAAGGTTACTCTCAGATATCCCAGTAAAAAATACAAAATATGATTGAAAATTAAGTGGAATATTTTATTTTTCTATTGCTAGGATAATTTACAAGAATTCGCTGCTGAGATTATTTAGTAGATGTGTCCCACTTGTCCGATCAGTCTTGTAGTTTGCTCCAGCTCATTCGTAACCCTTTCTTATTCACGTAGGTTCCAATATTCCCTATTAATTTTTGCATCATCTGTCAAAAGGGATACCTTGGACTCCATCTCTTCTGGTGTATCATTAATATTTGTCAGATACAGTAATGGTTCTAAAGTCAATATTTAGAAAACCTCTCTGGCTACCTTTTACCATTCTGATTTATTCTTTTGTTGGGCAATCACTCTGTCTCCTTCCCATAAGGTACTGTTGCATCTGTTGTAACATTCCCTGCAGTTCTTGCAGTCTTATCATGTTTGTCTTCCAGCCTCTTGTGGAATAAAATATCAAATTCACTTTTGCAGTGCAAGAATAGGACATATTTTGCCACTTAGAAACCTGTGGTGAGTGTTACTAATTAATGGCCCAAGCCGGACTGAAACGTCGTTATAAGTTTCTTTCTCCTGTGTGCGGGTTTTATTTGTGTATTGTGCTGATTAACGTGTGCAGCAGTTCTCCTGATTATCTTCTCCACTACTTGACATAGTGTGTATGTCAAAGATAGGTACTGGTGTGTAGTTTACTGCCTCCTGTGTGTGTGTACTTACCTGGTTATACTCACCTAGTTGCAATCACCTAGTTGTACTCGCCTAGTTGTACTCACCTAGTTGTGGCTACAGAGGTCAATTCACAGCCCCCGCCTCTTCGCTGAGCTTCATCGAGCCTCTTCTCTTAGCTATGTATGGATCCTGCCTCCACTACATCACTCTCCAGGCGTGTGTGCATGTGCGTCTTTTTCCTCTGGTGAGGATTAACCCACACAGGAAAAAACACCAAAACCTCTCACATAATCGACACTAATGTTGGTGTATTCCATCGCTTTGTTCTACGTTGTGTTTATAAAGTACAAACACCAGAGTCCATTAAAACTTGTCACACTGTCGAATGTTAGGCAGAATGGCCCTGGAATTTTGCTAATCGGGATTCCATTCGGTTATAAAATATCAAACGCTGAATTAATGCTCCATTCATTAACAATATTAGCATTTTATGTGTGTGTGTGTGTGTGTGTGTGTGTGTGTGTGTGTGTGTGTGTGTGTGTGTGTGTGTGTGTGTGTGTGTGTGTGTGTGTGTGTGTGTGTGTGTGTTTTTATCTGTCTCTGTGTGTGTATGTCTCTGAGTGTATCTGTACTTACCTGTATGGGTGTGTGTACTCACCTATATGTGTGTACTTACCCAAATTGCACCTGCTCTTAAAGCTGTGTCCACCACTGCCTCAACGAGCCTGCCCCCACCCCTTCCTCAACGAGATCATTCCGCTTTCCGACCATCCTGAGACTAAAGAAATACTTCCTAACATCCCTGTAGCTTATCTGTGTCTTTAATTTCCAGTTGTTAGTGTTAATATTTCTAAGCACCCATGTAATATTAATGCTTTAAAACGTATCGGCTGGTATCCGTTTTTTTTTTTCTTTTTATTCGCCGGTATTCTCCCGGCCCGGGTCATTTCCAAAAGTGGTGACCCGGCCTTGGCTCCTTATCTGGGGAGTGTCTCGAGACCTAAGTCTCCCATGGGAGGAGGTACAAGTACCCCCTCATCTTTGGGACCAAGTGTCCCCAGGCCTAGCCACAGCCCCCGCCCTCACGGGGCTCGTGTAGGAAGAAGCTAGGCCTCTGGTCTGCCATCTGCCCCTCCCCAAAGGGGCTCGTGAGGGCGGATAATGGGCTCCTTGCCACCCACCCTCTCTCCTTTCCTCTCTCTTTCCCTTGCTTTTTTCCCTCCTGTTCTCCTTCCCACGTCGCCTCCAACTCCCTTGCCTCTTATTATCCGCCCCATCCTTCGACTCCCTCCCCCTCTCCTCTCCTTCCAGCTTCCTTCTCACACATCAGTGGCAGACGCGGGTTACCTCAGCACCTGTCGTGGACTGTCCAAGAGAACCAGAACTTCCACGAACGATACCAGCTAGTCTGCAGCAGGAGAGTGTATGTTTGTGTGTGTATGTGTGTGTATGTGTGTGTGTGTATGTGTGTGTGTATGTGTGTGTGTGTGTGTGTGTGTGCGTAAATGGCAGACAAAGAAGCAAATTAGTGAATGTGTCATATCTCAGCTGAGCTGGAGGGGAGGTGGACCACGTTGCAGGAAGCAGTGCTGCCAGCAGGCGCAATAAACAGTTTCAAGAACCGGTATTAGGCCAACAATTTTAAGCGACCCAATTTTAAAATAAACTCGCTGAACGAGGCAAAAGTGTATATCATATAATAACTAAAACGTGTTTAAAATAATAACGAATAAATCGAATATCTTAAAAATATAAATACATATATAAACAATTAATTCAAATGCACGAATACAAAATTAATTTATAGAAATAAATTCTTGAATAACACTAAGATAAACATCCCCCTCCCCCCGTCTCCCCCCTCGACACTGGATCCTGGAATGTGCTTTATCTAGAGATTTCGTAAGTTTCAAATTCCTGTGCGATTGTGTATCATTCTGAGCCTTAAATATATATATATGAGAGCTGGTGTAGTTATGGTCCTCTATATCAAGGCTTTTATTCATAAGATTGTGTGGTACGGGTGCCAGTGTCTCTTGATTTTGTTCTTGTTTTTTCTATTATTTTTTGTTCTTGAGTTGTTGCTGTTTTGTTGTTGTTTGTTGTTGTTGTTGTTATTGTTTGTGTTGGTGATGGCGTTGTTATTATTGTTTTAGTTGTATTGATGTTACTAGAGATGGAATAATATTGTTGAAAGTAAATTCACTTACACACGCAAACACACACACACACACACACACACACACACACACACACACACACACACACACACACACACACACACACACACACACACACACACACAAAGATCAGCAATAGGACCGCTAGTGTTCCTAGTGTGTATATGTCATTGACCTAACAGGAGAGAGACCTAAACTAACTTGTAGAGTTCAAACCGGACTCAAGAGTACAACATGGGTGGAGAGAAACGGAAAATGTCAGAGTGGAAAGGATCTGGGAGGAAGTATAACTTCCAGCATATCACCAGGAATACACGTCAAAGGCATATGCAAGATTTGCATACCTTGGAAGAGCATTCAGAATATGAACGGAGAATCCTTTAGAAATTTATGCATAAAATATGTTAAGCCAAGCATAGAGTACGCTGCCCCAGCAGGAAGCCCACATGTAGTCAAGCTCCTGCAGAAATTCGAAATAGTTCAAAGGTTTGCAACATGATTAGTACCATAATTGAGAGAAAAGCTCTACGAAAAAAAAAACATGAAAGAACTGAGCCTGACAACCTTCACTGAGAGAAGATCTAAGGGCGACCTGATTTTGATATACACAATCTTAAGAGGATTAATAGGTTAATTAGGGACAGGATGTTTACACTAAGAGGAACAGAATCAGGGGAACACAGGTGGAAGCTGAAAACACATATGCGTCATAGGGATGAAAGGAAGTTATTTCTTTAGCCAAAATGTGGATGAAGAGGGAATGACTTGGATGAGGCAGCAGTGCTGGACGCAAACTTAATTCACAACTTTAAGAGTAGACGTGATAGGGACCAAGGGACTAGAAGTCAGTTATGCCAATCATAGTAATTTACAAGTGGGGCCAGGAGCTGAATTTCGACTGCCGTCAACATAGTTAGGTGAGGACACACACACATACATACCCCTCCTCCCACACATAAACACATGCACTCTAAATCGTTACATATATTGTATAAGACAACCTATCAAATCTAACAAATTCAGCAACTCGGAGACAATCCCAAATCTCATTAAAGTTGCGTGTCGCCTGTGCACCACCGGTCAAGGATACTTTAATCCCTAAACCTTCTTGTAGCATGAGGGTTCACGAGGGTCCACGAGGGTTCACGATGGCTCACGAGGGTTCACGAGGGTTCACGAGGGTTCACGAGGGTTCACGAGGGTTCACGAGGGTTCACGATGGCTCACGAGGGTTCACGAGGGTTCACGAGGGTTCACGAGGGTTCAAGAGGGTTCATGTTCTTGATCATCAACGAGTAACGGGAAATCATGTTATGTGAAGTGAACATATGGGAAAAATGGGTTATAATCTAAACATCTCAGCTAATAATCCCCTCCCCGTTCCAACATATTTTAAGTACAATAGTTTACAACTTGCCATTCTCCTGGAGAGGAACTAAAGCAAACTCTGAGTATATATACCGAGAGCTACACACCTCTCAGTATATATTCCCTTGCCACATCCGATAACCCCAAAATTATCTCTTCCTCCTGACATAATAATGTCGCGATAACAGGGGGAAGATAGGATAGGATATTGGATATATACATAGATTACCTCCGCATCGAACACTCATACGAAAGATTCGGTTTCCGTCGTCGTGACGGGGAAGTTTGCAGAAGCAATCACCAGGGAAAACAGTTAATGTGTTAGCGACCAGATAAGCGCTTCTGAACACTAGTTTCTCGTCTCTCTCAACGCATTGCAAACAGTGAGTTTATTTGGTATAATATGTTGTGATATTAATATCAGGCAACTGAAAAAAAACTTATACAACACCTGTTGGTGTTTGCAGTACCAAAGAGAATTTTTAAAGATCGTTCTAAAAATATGTCTCATATCTGAAGTTCAGGCTGATAAATATTAGTTTTTTTTATAGTGGTGTTAGTGAATGCGTTCACGGGAGTCGAAATAAATAAAAAGTTTAGCCGGCTCACGTTTTTTTTCCTAATGTATCCACGTTACGTCATAAGTTCCTTTAAGAACGTTTTTTTGTAGCATTAATTCCGCACGTTTGCAATTACAGTTTTTCCTGTTTTAATTGCCTTATTAACTTATTTATTTATTGATCATTTGCCAAAAATTAACTAAGTTTACATTTACTCCCAAAAATATAACCAAGCATTCTAAATTTTAACGTCAAAATTGCGTCCAGCTTTGTTTACGTTTTTCTAGTGACTATGAATGACGTGACACTCTGAATGGAGAACATTTTTGCCTCTCGGTACGCACACAAACCGCTATTGTCAATATTTCTACCATTTTTTTCTTTATTGTTTATGCATTTGAGTTTTCCTCCCGTTGCAAATGTTGACATTTTGTTATTTTCTTCTGTGGACTAAAAGATATTAGTGATGGTATTCAGATTGCATTGTAAATGGTGATAGAGAACTATTTTTATGTGTAAGGTGAACAGGGAAGAAAATGTATTCACCATCACTCATTTCCTGGCTGTCTTAACTGACACAGGTATCATGGTCTAGTGTTGTCCCACCAAAGAGCAACATCTCCCCCCGATTTTTAGAGTGCAAGCACCATACCTCCCTCCTCTGAAACTTGATTCAGATTAACTGCATTTCCTGTTTACATTCCGACAGCAGGGCAAATCCTCAAAACAGCTAGCCTCAACTCACTCTGATTCAACGCGTTCACAGTTGCCTGCTATATTTTCAAGCCCTTGTCAGTTGAAACTTCCTTCACACACTCCATTCAGCTCTTCCTCGGTCTTCCTCTGCAACTTCTTGTATCCGCCTCATGCTTATTCACCATATTAATAAACCTTTTTTTTCTATCATCGGCAAAAAAATTAAAAAAGGAAATTCCATAATGGCAGAAAAAAAAATTGAAAACTGAGAGAGATGATACCAGTGTAAGCACTGGAGTCCCTCAAGACTTCAGTCCCTCTCAGTTTTGTCTAAACGACAAAGGGAAATAAAATATTTTCGAACAAAACGTAAAAGTAATAGACAAAATTAAATGAATGATGTCTTCAAAAATCTGCAAGACGACCTTAGGGAATATTGAAACAATGTTTATCAGAGTCAGGTTGACAGAGTATTGAATCTGTTTACTTTTAAGGAGACGGAATGACCGTGGTCTGGTGGCAAAAACTCTCGCTTCACACACTGAGGGTCCGGGTTCCATTCTCGCCAAAGGGTGGAAACATTGGGTGAGTTTCCTTACACCTGCTGTCCATGTTCACTCATCAGTAAAATGGGTACCTGGATATTAGTCGACTGGTGTGGGTCGCATCCCGGGACAAAAACTGACCTAATTTGCCCGATATGCTCTGCATAAAAGCGGCTTTCTATATAGCAGTATGTCACTGATGTCAGCTGGGCCTGTATACCTTGTACATGTATTTGTAGAAATAAAGATATTATTATTATTAGACATTCCTTATTTTTCTTATTACATTCGTTAGGAAGAAACAAGCAGTTGACACAATTTGTGTCATATGATGACCCAAGTGATGTAAACACTTCCTTGGACACCTCAAGTTAGTTAAAGTAAACCATACCACGGGCGGGATTGAACCCGCGGTCAGAGAGTCTCAAAACTCCAGACCGTTTGTTTGCAATCGTGCCATTACGATTTCGTGAGTCACGTTTAGTTTAAGTAATTTAACATCTTTATTACGCACTCCAGACCCATCCTGTGGGTGGTAGTTAAAAAGATTACAGAGGCACATAATGGCTCCAGGGACTGAGTCGCAAAATTTTGACAGCTGAACAAGCTACAATGGTAGTGAACAATTTACATGTTTGTACCCGGTTACAATCATAATGAGTTGTTGATACAGACATGAATTACGTCACAAAACAAATTACAAGGACATAGTCTTATATTTTATCAAGGTGGTTCACTAACACAGGTGCCACTGTGACAGTTGTTAGCCTTACAGACAGCCAGGACAAAACGACCTCTGACGACCCCTTCAGATGAGCGAACTTTGAGAGAAGTTAAGAGAACGCTTCAAAATATTAACTCAACGTAATAAGGAGGCCTAGGAAAAAAATTCCTAACGTAATAGGGAGGCCTAACCATGACAAGCAACACATGAAACCGAATAAGGAAAAAATAACTGTTCCAAAAATGAAATTTTGACAAAATACAAACACAACTTCAATAAACCTATTCATACTGGATTGCTGTAATTTATTATTATTAATTTATTACTGAGTATAAAACACAAAAGACAAATATTTTGTATCTCAGATGAGTGAACTTTGAGAGAAGTTAAGAAAGCGCTTTAAAATATTGACTCAAAGTAATAAGGAGGCCTAGAAAAAAAAATCCCCAGCGTAATAGGGAGTCCAAACCAAAACTTTCCCAACGTAATAAGGAGGTATAACCAAAGTTTTCCCCTCATCTCCCCTTCAAAACAAAACAGAATCCTGCAATACCCTCCGCATAAGAGGAACACAGCAGATCTGACCGGCTAAAACACATATACAGCGCCCTTCATTATACATAATTATCAATGTGGTGTTTATTCACAATCTTTGCCACTGACGAAGCCTCACCATTAACGATGTTACGGGCTCATTGTTGACGAGTTTTTTGTTACACTTGTTGTTTTGAGAATCCGAGTTCTGACGTCATCATTGTATTGAAAACGCCTTTTGTCCTCCATTGGAATATATATTTTTTTTTTGCCATGATGATTGTTCGCTAATTTTTGTTGTTGTCTGGCTATTAAGTTTTTTTGTACACTAGCTTGTTGCAACTCTCTTGTAGATTAATATTTAATAATAATAATAATAATAATAATCATAATAATAATAATAATAATAATAATAATAATAATAATAATAATAATAATAATAATAATGATGATAATAATAGTAATAATAATAATAATAATAATAATAATAATAATAATAATAATAATAATAATAATAATAATAATAATGACAATAACAATGATAATAATAATAATAATAATAATAATAAAAATAATAATAATAATAATAATATTAATAATAATAATAAGAATAATAAGAATAATAATATTAATAATATTATTATTATTATTATTATTAGTAGTAGTAGTAGTATTTATTGAATGTTCTAATTGGTATTAGTTAAACTGTAAGAAATATTTTTACATTAATCCACCACCCACTCCCCACAATCCCACCTACACCCCACAACACCACCCATACCCCACAACCCCACTAACACCTCCACACCAACAGCCCCCACATATACTCCTTCCCTATCCACAAACCACTATCCTCCCACTCTCAGTGCCCACACACCCCAACACTCACCTCCAATACCCCCGCTCCCCGAGAATTCACACCAATCGACACACACACACACACACACACACACACACACACACACACACACACACACACACACACGCACACACACACACATACACACACACTCGAATATATTTTTCTGTGAAATATATAAATAAAAATGGTAATGAATAATTTATTCCTAAACGAAATATTAAGCGATACATAAAAAAATAGTTTGATGGAAGGTGCCTGAGAATTATGAAAAATGAAGAACATAGAAGAAGCAGGACAATCAAGAAACGTGGCAGAGTTTTTGGCAGCACGGAAATGAATATATAAATACAAGGGAAGGAGAAAGAAAATTTGAAAAGGAAATAGTATCTAAGGGCAGGATAGATCTGAATGTTTTGTTTCGTGTCTGTAGAAGGAAAACAACAGTCAATGTTAAAGACAAAATACAAAGAATCAAAAGAGAACGACACAGTAACTGACATAAAGAAAATTGTGAAAATATAGAAAGTCTGAGAGTGTCTTCAAAAAATAAGATATAAATGTAACTGATATGAATGTCAGTTAGAGTACAGTAAGAAAAGTGAAGAAGAAATAAAGGAATTACGAGAGGTTCTCACACACATGAAGACGAGGTGTTATCATGGGTTATAACAGTACCAGCAGACGAGGTGTTATCATGGGTTATAACAGTACTTGCAGACGAGGTGTTATCATGGGTTATAACAGTACTAGCAGACGAGGTGTTATCATGGGTTATAACAGTACTTGCAGACGAGGTGTTATCATGGGTTATAACAGTACTTGCAGACGAGGTGTTATCATGGGTTATAACAGTACTAGCAGACGAGGTGTTATCATGGGTTATAACAGTACGTGCAGACGAGGTGTCATCATGGGTTATAACAGTACTTGCAGACGAGGTGTTATCATGGGTTATAACAGTACTAGCAGACGAGGTGTCATCATGGGTTATAACAGTACTTGCAGACGAGGTGTTATCATGGGTTATAACAGTACTTGCAGACGAGGTGTTATCATGGGTTATAACAGTACTTGCAGACGAGGTGTTATCATGGGTTATAACAGTACTTGCAGACGAGGTGTTATCATGGGTTATAACAGTACTAGCAGACGAGGTGTTATCATGGGTTATAACAGTACTTGCAGACGAGGTGTTATCATGGGTTATAACAGTACTTGCAGACGAGGTGTTATCATGGGTTATAACAGTACTTGCAGACGAGGTGTTATCATGGGTTATAACAGTACTAGCAGACGAGGTGTCATCATGGGTTATAACAGTACTAGCAGACGAGGTGTTATCATGGGTTATAACAGTACTTGCAGACGAGGTGTTATCATGGGTTATAACAGTACTTGCAGACGAGGTGTTATCATGGGTTATAACAGTACTAGCAGACGAGGTGTCATCATGGGTTATAACAGTACTTGCAGACGAGGTGTTATCATGGGTTATAACAGTACTTGCAGACGAGGTGTTATCATGGGTTATAACAGTACTAGCAGACGAGGTGTCATCATGGGTTATAACAGTACTAGCAGACGAGGTGTTATCATGGGTTATAACAGTACTTGCAGACGAGGTGTCATCATGGGTTATAACAGTACTTGCAGACGAGATGTCATCATGGGTTATAACAGTACTTGCAGACGAGGTGTTATCATGGGTTATAACAGTACTTGCAGACGAGGTGTTATCATGGGTTATAACAGTACTATCAGACGAGGTGTCATCATGGGTTATAACAGTACTTGCAGACGAGGTGTCATCATGGGTTATAACAGTACTTGCAGACGAGGTGTTATCATGGGTTATAACAGTACCAGCAGACGAGGTGTTATCATGGGTTATAACAGTACTTGCAGACGAGGTGTCATCATGGGTTATAACAGTACTTGCAGACGAGGTGTTATCATGGGTTATAACAGTACTTGCAGACGAGGTGTTATCATGGGTTATAACAGTACTTGCAGACGAGGTGTTATCATGGGTTATAACAGTACTTGCAGACGAGGTGTTATCATGGGTTATAACAGTACTTGCAGACGAGATGTTATCATGGGTTATAACAGTACTAGCAGACGAGGTGTTATCATGGGTTATAACAGTACTTGCAGACGAGGTGTCATCATGGGTTATAACAGTACTTGCAGACGAGGTGTTATCATGGGTTATAACAGTACTTGCAGACGAGGTGTTATCATGGGTTATAACAGTACTAGCAGACGAGGTGTTATCATGGGTTATAACAGTACTTGCAGACGAGGTGTCATCATGGGTTATAACAGTACTTGCAGACGAGGTGTCATCATGGGTTATAACAGTACTTGCAGACGAGGTGTTATCATGGGTTATAACAATACTTGCAGACGAGGTGTTATCATGGGTTATAACAGTACTTGCAGACGAGGTGTTATCATGGGTTATAACAGTACTTGCAGACGAGGTGTCATCATGGGTTATAACAGTACTTGCAGACGAGGTGTCATCATGGGTTATAACAGTACTTGCAGAAAAGGTGTCATCATGGGTTATAACAGTACTTGCAGACGAGGTGTTATCATGGGTTATAACAGTACTTGCAGACGAGGTGTCATCATGGGTTATAACAGTACTTGCAGACGAGGTGTTATCATGGGTTATAACAATACTTGCAGACGAGGTGTTATCATGGGTTATAACAGTACTTGCAGACGAGGTGTTATCATGGGTTATAACAGTACTTGCAGACGAGGTGTCATCATGGGTTATAACAGTACTTGCAGACGAGGTGTCATCATGGGTTATAACAGTACTTGCAGAAAAGGTGTCATCATGGGTTATAACAGTACTTGCAGACGAGGTGTTATCATGGGTTATAACAGTACTTGCAGACGAGGTGTCATCATGGGTTATAACAGTACTTGCAGAAAAGGTGTCATCATGGGTTATAACAGTACTTGCAGACGAGGTGTTATCATGGGTTATAACAGTACTTGCAGACGAGGTGTCATCGTGGGTTATAACAGTACTTGCAGACGAGGTGTCATCATGGGTTATAACAGTACTTGCAGACGAGGTGTCATCGTGGGTTATAACAGTACTTGCAGACGAGGTGTCATCATGGGTTATAACAGTACTTGCAGACGAGGTGTTATCATGGGTTATAACAGTACTTGCAGACGAGGTGTCATCGTGGGTTATAACAGTACTTGCAGACGAGGTGTCATCGTGGGTTATAACAGTACTTGCAGACGAGGTGTCATCATGGGTTATAACAGTACTTGCAGACGAGGTGTCATCATGGGTTATAACAGTACTTGCAGACGAGGTGTTATCATGGGTTATAACAGTACTTGCAGACGAGGTGTCATCATGGGTTATAACAGTACTTGCAGACGAGGTGTCATCATGGGTTATAACAGTACTTGCAGACGAGGTGTTATCATGGGTTATAACAGTGTTTGCAGACGAAAGATGCTATGTATTTTGTATTTTTGAAGTAGGGAAACTGGCAGACAAGTGAAAGTCGTCAAATATTGTGTCAGTATAATAAACAGAAGGTGACAGACAAAAACTGATTAAACTTTAGACATGTTTCGCAGACAGTGTTGTGAAAACATTACCAGAACCTCTGAGGTAAAGAGGATAAAACATTTAGAGACCAAAAAATTTACTGTTAAATACTTCTCTTTTTAGTATGCAGTCTCATGTATACCAAATCCATTAAGCTGCAGCATTACGACGGACTCACGGAAATTGTTGAAGAAAATAAATAGACTGATTGCATTTTATTTAAAGTTTAGGAAAACTTTTGAAAAGAGTTCTCCTTGAAAGATTTATTTGGGAACTGCAAAATATATGAGGAATAAAAGGAAAATGATTACAGTGGATGAGAGACTCTCTGTTGAGAGGAAAAATCCGAACTGTTGAAAGTGAAAAAGAAAATTCTCGTTAATAGAGTTTACCAGCGGATGTCACTTGCTTGAATATTTATTTATCTCTGTAGATTATTACCAAAATTAAAAGAAAACTGTATGGTTTAGGATGTAGAATTTTTAGACGATGTAAACAATGAAATTGACTATAATTCTCAACAAGGTGACTTGAAAATATTACGGAAATAAAAAGAGTGAGAGATGGATGATGGAGTTTAATAATTTAGAATATAAACAGTGTGACAAAATAATGAAAAATATCAGAGTGAGGGATCTAAGAGTTAGTGATAAAAACAACTGTCACTGGATGATCAACTAAGTGAAATAGTGAGAAATTCATGTTACATTGACAAATTATAGAATAACCATTAAATTTATGGATAGAGAAATGGTAGAAAACAAACATTAGGCCAAAATTGGAAGTGTCCAACATCAGAGGAGCTGAAGAAGATTCATAAACTTTAATATATATATGTCGTGCCGAATATGTAAAACTGGTCAATTAGCAAGAACTCATTTAAAATTAAGTCCTTCCTAAAATTTTCTCTTATGCGTTTAAAGATATATTTTTTTCATTACTGTTAATGTAAAAAAAATTAATTTTGCTCCAAAAGAATCTTAGAAAACTTACCTAACCTTATTATAACAAGAACAATTTATTTTAGCCTAACCCAACTAAATATATTTTAGATTTGTTTACAATAATTTAATACTAAACAAACATAGTGAAATATATTTTATTCGTTAGGTTCAGAGTAATTTTGACGAAATTATTGCATACACAAATTTTCACTTGTCCAATACGGCAAGATGAGCGTTGCTATTTAAGCCAAGATCGCAAGTTCTGCCTATTCGGCACGACATATATATATATATATATATATATATATATATATATATATATATATATATATATATATATATATATATATATATATATATATATATATATATGTATATATATATATATATATATATATATATATATATATATATATATATATATATATATATATATATATATATATATATATATATATATTTTTTAACACACCGGCCGTATCCCACCGAGGCAGGGTGGCCCAAAAGGAAAAACGAAAGTTTCTCCTTTTACATTTAGTAATATATACAGGAGAAGGGGTTACTAGCCCCTTGCTCCCGATATATATATATATATATATATATATATATATATATATATATATATATATATATATATATATATATATATATATATATATATATATATATATATTGTCATGCCCCTATGGTTAACCTTCCTTTAATATTACATTGCGGTCATTTCCTTTAATAGCTAAATTGGAAATGAACGTCCTTGTATTATTAAGATTAATTCTTATTAACAATTATAATTTATGTAACATGGCCATGATAAGTTTAATTGGAGCTATAGTAACCTGCCTGCCGCCCGGCGTGCCGGTGTATAGTTAGCCGTGATGTTTGATGGTTATACCCCCCCTTCCCCCCCCCCCCCCCCCTTTATGTTCAACTACTCTACTGAGTGTTGATGAGTCACGTCACGTGACCCACTTTACGTGTATGCTCAAGGTTGAGGGACGAGCAGTGAAGAAGTAGCAGCCAACGAGAACACTCCTGCTCATCTCTGGTAACTGGCCAAGGTTTATTAGCCGGCCTGGACATATTCTGTTTTATTCTGACTGCTTCCAATTAGGAAACAAGACTTTATACATTAAAGTAATCTCCATTTATATATGTTATATCTAGGATCTCCTCCTAATTGTCTGTTACAAAAAGCCTTATGTATATGTTGGATACTATAGAAGAAACATGTATTCTTAACTTATATACGATAATTCGTATATTATAACTGGCTTTTGTTATATTATGAATATACTTAATTAAAATTAGGCATTCCGGAAGATCATTATTATTACCCTAACCTCTCTGACCAAAATTGTTATGCTCTAAATAGAAGGAAATAGTGGTTACAATACCTGGAGTGTAACAATATATATATATATATATATATATATATATATATATATATATAAACATACTTGAAATATAGGGGTGGTAGGAGAAAATTCTCAAACAGCTTCAGGGAGAACCTTGAGTTTTCCCTGAAGCAAGTTTATTCTTTTCTGAGGATGAGGGTCCCTACGACAGTTCTAGAGGTGGTACCTCCCTATATTATATATATATATATATATATATATATATATATATATATATATATATATATATATATATATATATATATATATTTGTGTGTGTGTGTGTGTGTGTGCGCGTGTCTGTGTGTGTGTGTGTGTGTGTGTTGTGTGTGTGTGTGTGTGTGTGTGTGTGTGTGTGTGTGTGTGTGTGTGTGTGTGTGTGTGTGAACTGAATTAAATTACTGCCTAAAAAAATTAAATAAAAACAATCGGAAAGCACTGAATGTCCAAAAAAAAAAAATAAACAAAACTGGGTGAACACATTCGTGAACATTATAACACATGGCACAACTGTGTGAAGAGTGATGAGTTTATTTTATTGTTGTGCTTACTAATGGGTGATTAATTCACAAAAGGTTGTGTGTAATTGTTATCTGTGGCATATAATGACGGTGGGAGCGAGCGATAATGGTTGGCTGTGGGAGGGGAGATGACTGTCAGGGAAATGATTGATGTGTAACTGAGATGGCCAGAATATTATGGGGAAATCTTACATTTTTGGGAGAAATCAGTGGGAGTTGTTGGAAGTAGGTGTTGTGTTGTAGGTGTGGTGGCGGTGGAGGTGCAGTGGTGGTGTAGGTGTGGAAGTGGAACAAGTGTGGTGTTATAACAGGTGTGGTGGATCTACCTCCTGCCTGCCTGGAGGTAGCAGGCTTAGTGGAGTAGGTGTGGTCGTGGTGGGACAGGTGTGGTGGTGTTGGAACAAGTGTGGTTCTAGTGGTTGAAGTGTTGTTGTGGTGGAACAGGTTTGGTGGTGGAGGTGTGTCGGTGGTGGTTGAGGTGTGGTGGGGATGGAACAGGTGTGGTGGTGGAACAAGTGTGGTTGTGTTGGTGTGGTGGTGGAACAGGTGTAGTGGTGGAGGTGTGGTGGTGGAGGTGTGGTGGTGGAGGTGTGGTGGTGGAGGTGTGGTGGTGGAAGTGTGGTGGTGCAGGTGGGATGGTGGAGGTGTGGTGGTGGAAAAGGTGTGGTGGTGGAGATATGGTGGTGGAACAGATTTGGTGGTGGAGCAGGTGTGGTGATGAAACAGGTGTGGTGGTGGAGGTGTGGTGGTGGAGGTGTGGTGTTGGAACA
Organism: Cherax quadricarinatus; assembly: GCF_038502225.1. Lineage (NCBI taxonomy): Eukaryota > Metazoa > Arthropoda > Malacostraca > Decapoda > Parastacidae > Cherax > Cherax quadricarinatus. The sequence goes on along the minus strand of NC_091310.1, from coordinate 34,571,914 downwards.
AGTATGGTGGTGGAGATGTGGTGGTGGAACAGGTGTGTAGGTGGAACAGATGTGCTGGTGGAACAGGTGTGGTGGTGGAACAGGTGTGGTGGTGGTGGAACAGGTGTGGAACGCGTACAGGAAAATTCTCTCTACAAGTCCATACCAAACACCGATTTATTTCCCAAAACTTACCACTAAGACAGAACACTATTTACGAACACTAAAAAATAAACATCAAATTTATTCAATAAGGAGAATTAAAATTCAATATGATCATGAAAACAACCAAACCAGAGCACATACTGAGAAACAAACAGATACCACCACTACTACTACCACTACTACCACCATTACTACCACCACTACCACTACTGCCACTACTACTACCACTACTACTACCACTACTACTACCACTACTACTACCACTACTACCACTACTACCACCACTACTACCACCACCACTGGACCTACCACTTACCACCTACCACCTACTACCACCACCTCCACCTCCACCACCACCTACCACCTACCACCTACCACCACCGCCACCACCACCTACCACCGCCTACCACCTCACTCATCACCACCTCCACCACCACCTACCTACCTACCACCACCTCCACTACCACCACTATACTACCACCACCTACCACCACCTACCACCACCTCCA